>NC_138778.1:99328732-99411232 GCF_965119305.1 Pelophylax lessonae | reverse complement strand
TGCTCCCCATTTACACCTGAGACCGTGTAACACTAACATGTCACAAGACACCGGGAGGGAAAATGGCTAACTGGGCTCAATTTGGACATTTTCACTTAGGGGTGTACTCACTTTTTGTTGCCAGTAGTTTAGACATTAATGGCTGTGTGTGGAGGTATTTTTAGGGGACAGCAAATGTACACTGTTATACAAGCTGTACACTCACTACTTTACATTGTAGCAAAGTGTCATTTCTTCAGTGTTGTCAGATGAAAAGATTTACAAAAATGTGAGGGGTGTACTGTTGTTTGTATGCATGTATGTATGTATGTATGTGTACAAACACACACACATCCATATTGTGGCGCAAATGCAAGTGATCCTACTGTAAAAACAAGTCCAATAGAAATTAGTCTTTTAGGGATACAGCTGCAAGTCCAGGGGGAGCAGAAGCAATCTCCAAGACATGCAAAGAAAAGGATACAGGTGCCTTAAAAGGTGTAGACTTTTAAGTATATTTGGTAAAACCACAATAAGTAAACTCACATTTTGGAAGACAATAAAAAGCACATCATAGGAAGCAGGTGTCCGGTGATGTGTGGATTGCGCTGGTCTGAGTCGAGAGCAGTCTTTGCTGCTCTTATGGCTGTGGAAGCCAGCTGATTGGTGGTATAATGGAGGAGAGTCGAAAATGAGGGCAGGAGTGCTCCCTGGACTGCAGCACTGGTCATGATGATGTCACAGGCGTGCTCACGACTTGCTTCAGAGCATGTGCACTCAAGGGATGAATGTGTGCTCCTTTGCAAGCTTGAAAAAGCTTATACCACCATCCAGCTGGTTTGCATAGCCCTAAAAACGGGTAAAGACCATTCTCAGCGAGGACCAGCGCGATCCATCAGACGCCTGCTACCTACAATGTGCTTTTTATTGTCTTCCAAAATGTGAGTTTACTTATTGTGGTTTTACCAAATATACTTAAAAGTCTACACTCAGAGGTGCCTGTATCCTTCTTTTCTTTATTTATATATTATACACACACACAAACATTTTTAAATATTTTTAATTAAACACTTTTAAATGTAAACAAACACTATGTTTTTATTTCATTTTTTTTTTTTTTTAATTTTTCATTAAATATCTTATTATCGTAACAAAACAAACCTTTAAAATCTCTAAGGCCCCTTTCACATGGGCTTTCCGATCAGGTACCCCTGTCAATTTTTTTCCTATGGAGCAGCGGATGTCAGCGGGGGCATTTCCATTGAAACCCGCTGCTCTCCGTCCTGATCCTGTCCTTGAAATCCGGACGGATGGAAACACTATTTTCCATCCGTCTGGAGGAACAGATAGGATCAGATGAAAACAGACAGGCAGACAGGCGTTCTGTTTTCATCCGGTCTCCCATAGAGGAGAGCGGGGATCTGACAGCTCCGTCTCTGCTAAGTAGGCGGAGACGACCTGTCATCTGCCTGCTCAGCAGGGATTCAGCGGGGATCGGTGGATCGATCCCCGCTGAGCAAAACGGAGTCCGCCAGGCAGAAAGCCATTGTGAAAGGACCCTAATGAAATAAGCATTTTATCCACTTGCTGACCACCGTCAGTATATTTACTGCGGCAGTCAGCCGGTCCTGGGCAAACTGACGTAGGGCTACGTCACTCGCCCAGGAGCCTGTAGGGGGCGAGCGCCCGCCCCCGCTCGTTCACGGGCAACCCCGCGCAAGTGACCGGCGGCTCCGATGTCCGCCAGCTACTTGCGATCCCGCTCAGGAGAGGGAGAAAGGCAGACGGCTGATGTAAACACAGCCGTCTATCATTCTCCCTGATGTAAGTGCAGAGACTATACGATCCTACTATGTAGGATCGTATGTCTCTGTGGTTACATCATTAGCTACGCGCCCCCACAGTTAATAAAGATTTGCTCATGACCAGTGTTCTTATATATAGTGCCACATCCCTTTAGAATATAAAAGATTGGGGGGTTCCCCTAGGTTGGGACTTTTTAGGCACAAAAACTAAGATATATAGAAAAATTAGTATTCAAAATTTTATTAAGCAATAATGTGCAAAAAATAATAGGATTTACATTAAAAGCAGCAAGCAACAATCAATAACACGGTTTACAACCATATATGTTCCAGAGCCCAAAACCCAACATGTTTCAAAGATTAAATTCTTCTTCTTCAGGGGTGGTTCTGAACAATGCTCTGTCGACACAAAAAAATGATCATAGAATCATGCAAAAGATGATATGTACATGTTATATTTATGCAACAAATGATGGTATGTATACATTAAAATCTTCATACAAATAGATATTTTGCAGGAATTAGCCATGGGGTTAACCATGTATGGAATTTGTGATGCTTGCAAAAAACTTTAAAATCAACAAGTTCGCCGTGATTAACTTGGCATTGTCCCACTCTTTGTAAGGGTCAGAGAAACATCCCTCATATGCACTAGATGGGATAACGGATAGAGCCAGACAGGTGTCCTTCAGTGTGGGCAACCGAAGTCCAATCTAGTGGATGCCAAAGCTGCACAGGAACTGAAAGAATACTGGAGAAAGTGTAAAGAAAAAAGAGTGTAAAAGGCGGGATGCTTCAACGGCTGCATGTAAAACAATTGAATGCATTCTTTAGGTTGAATGATTGGAGTTCAACATAATGTTTCCTTGTTAGGGGGAACAATTTTGAACAGGGGGTTTATAGAGACCATAATGGTCTACTAAGAAATTTGTAGACATATTTAAGCTTGTTGTGTCCTGAGGAGGTATCCTCTTAACCAATAATATGCAGCCGATTTCAAAGAAGCAAGATTTCAGTAACCGACACCCTCATGGCTTCCAACAAGCACAAAGTGTGCTGTGGAACGCCATGGGTCGGTTAAATAGTACCTTAATTAGAAGATAACACTGTCAGCTGGCGTGCACTATGGCTTCCTGGATCGCCGGGGCCGGGTCCGCCCCTAACTAATTGCGCATGTCAGAACGGCATGACGCAGTGTGGGCGGAGCCGGCGACTGCGTTCCTCCGGCACGGGAGGGGAAACCAGAAGCGTATAACGTAACCGGATCCCATTGGTCAGAGCAACTTCCTGGATCGGAAGTATTGCATGATGGATGAATTGGCCAATAGAGTACGCCGCTGTGACGCGGCATCTCAGACCGTGCCGGGATGACCACACTGGGGACACAATAGAGGCAGAAATCGTCCGAAAAATATATTTGAAAGGGATAAATGCAGAGTTTCAATGAAAAAAATCATAATGCAAGTGTGTATATAGTGAAAACTATCATATGTATTGTCATTATTCATTATGTTGTTAATACAACTTATTTGGACACTGTCAAAAATCACGGGACACCTGTTGAACTGACAGAACTATACAAGAAAACAAATACTGGCATGATGCTAACAAGGCAATAGTAAATAAGATAGACTATTTATGTTCACATTAGGGTCACAATAGGAGGCCGATCCTAGGAGTGCCAGATATAGTGACCAACATTAATCTTTATATAAAGTTTAAAGAGATATTATGAGCAAGAAAATAAATATTAAATTTCCATTCCACCAGAGCTGAAACCCTCCAAAAATGGTTTGAAGGATAAAACGCCATTCAGGCCGGGGGGCTCAGTTGCCCTAAGGAAGTGTATCCACCTCAGCTGCAGCTGGAGGAGACCCTTGTTCCAGTCTCCCCCCCTGGGGCTGGGGTGGATGCGGTCCAAGATTAAAAACTTGACTTTTGGGAATTTGCCAAAATGTACCATACCAACATGTCGTCCAAGAGGGAGATCTGGATCAGATTTTTTCATGCTGTTTATATGACGGTAAGCACGTCTCCAGAATTCCAACTTGGTTTTACCTATGTAAAAACTGTTACAATCGCAGAGAAGCAAGTAGATTATGCCAGATGTGCGACAATTGGCAACATTTTTTGCTTTGAATTTTTGACCATTTGGTAGAGTTGGATTTTTTTGCGTTAGCATGAAACCGCAGTAGTTACAGCTTCCGCAAATAAAGGTCCCCCTGTATTTGCAGCAGTTATTGGAGGAGTCACCATGATATTCGCTTCGGACCAATTTGTCCCTAAGCGCTGGTGCTTTTTTGAAAGTAAAGCTTGGCAGGTCTGAAAGGTATTGACCTAAGATGGGGTCTGATGTCAAAAGATGCCAATGTTTGGTTACTATTTGTTTGATTTTTGAATGTTGATAGGCATATGGTGTAATAATTCTCAGATTGTTGCCATCGTTTTTTTCTTCCCGATTTTTTGGGGCTAATAGTTTTTGTCTGTCACTCAACAGGGCTCTTTTATAGGCCCTCTTGAGGGACGTTTTGGAATAACCCTCTGCGTGTTAGTCTACTGCGGAGTTCATCTGCTGCTGATTGAAATGTTTTTAGGTCAGTGCAATTTCGCCTCAATTGCAAATACTGCCCAATTGGTATAGACTGTAGGAGGGGTTCTGGATGAAAACTGGACGCATGAAGAATGGTGTTGCCCGCAGTGGGCTTGCGATAAAGCCCACTGTGCAGAACACCCCCCTCACCTCTTGAGATTTCCACATCAAGAAATGTAATACAGTTATTATCCATATTCATCGTGAAAGAGAGGTTAAAGTCATTTTTATTCATCCTCTCGAGACAGGTGTGTAGTAATTCGAGGGGACCCTCCCAGATTAAAAAGACATCATCTATGTAGCGAGTCCATAAATGTATATGGTCGGTATACATAGATAACGCTTCATCCTTAAGAAAAAATTCCTCCCACTCCCCCAGGTACAGGTTCGCGTAGGATGGGGCACAACATGTCCCCATCGCTACTCCCTGTACCTGGAGGTAGTGGGAGCCATTGAAGGTAAAGATATTATGAGTGAGAATGTATTGTAGAAGTTTAAGCATGAATTCACTGTAGGCATCTTGTTGCCCACTGCGTGAGATGGTGTGTCGTACAGCTGCAACACCTCTATGATGAGGTATCGAGCTGTACAAAGCTTCCACGTCTATGGTGACTAAGAATGCCTCCGGAGAAATGTTGACATTTTCAATTTTATTCAAAAAATGGATAGTATCCTTAGTTAATGATGGCAAACTGGACACAAATGGCTGGAGGAATGTATCTACACAAATGGCTGGAGGAATGTATCTACCAATCTACTTGCGTTCTCTGAAATTGACCCACGACCCGAAATAATGGGTCTCCCAGGTGGAATTGTGGGATTTTTATGCACCTTAGGGAGTCCATAAAAGGTGGGTGTTACAGGGAATTTGGTGCGAATATACTCCCAGGTGTGTTTGGGAATTATGTTATTTAGATAGGCTAAATCTACTAGTTGGTAGAACTCTTGGTGGTATTTGAGTACAATGTCTGGTGTGATACGTCTGTACCAATTTAGATTTTTTAAAATGTTGGTACACATTTGGACAGAACATTGTCCATGACGACAATGTTGCCGCCCTTGTCTGCCTGTTTAATGGTTATGGAATTATTGGCCAAAAGTTTGTTAATTGCCTCTCTTTGTTGTAAGGTAACATTAGACTGGGGAATAGAAAGAATATACATTTTCTCAATTTCATTAGATACAATTTTTAGAAAGGCATTAATGTTGGCATTCTGGATTGCGGGATACTGATCAGATTTATTTTTAAGATTACTGAATTGAATTTTTTTCTCTGCCTGATCGGTAGTGGTGCCGGCAAGCAGGGAAGCTAGATCAACACGATCTATCAGATCCTCGTTTTCTTCTAGTAAAGAAATAAGCGTATCCAAAACAGGATCCTTGGAAACTGTTTTGGTGCTTTCCTTATGGAACATACATTTAAAGTTTAGTTTACGTGCAAACAGGTGTAGGTCTTAAATTATTTCAAACTTATTGACTGTTGGACAGAAGCTGAGGCCTTTTTGGAGAATTTTCAATTCTACCTCAGTTAATGTGTAATTAGACAGATTGATCACAGAAAAATCAGGGGGAGCAGGTGACGTGACAGTGTGGTGATTCACTACATGGGAAGTGACGGAAGTGAGGGTGGAGGCGGAGTGTGTAGTGTGGGAGTGAGCTTGAGGGCTCGTTGATGGATCAAATCTAAAAAAGTTTGATCTTGGAGATTAATAGTGGAAGAAAGGTTGGTGGATGGTGCAGAGGGGGCTTGACTGGTGGAAGGTTGATGTGATGGATGTGATGCTGACATACCTTGTGGTTGTTGGTCCGTGGGGATTGGAAATAGGGACAGTGTATGATCAGTCCATGTCGGTTAGCACCTTGGTGTACAAAGATGGAAAACCATAGTGGGCAATTAGGGCAGCCTACACCTCCACCACATGCAGCAATAAGCCTCTTACCAGATCTTATTGATCACTGCTCTCACAGTGATCACGATAGCCTCAAACTCCCAACGGCAGATCCCACTGAAGAAAAATTAGTAGATCTCGAAATCTTCCCAGAGACAGTGAACACTAATCCCTGCTTTTGGTTTCGATCTCGTCCTGACGTCATATCCCATTGTAACTGCCCATTTCACACCATAGTTGCACATATAACACCAGAAGTGCCCATATGACACCAGAGGTACCCATATAACACCACTGGTGCCTATATCAAACCAAAGGTGCCCATATGACACCAGTGGTGCACACATCACATTGGAGGTGCCTATGTCACAGCAGAGGTACCTGTAGGACAACAGAAGTGACCATATCTGATTGGAGGGGCCCACATCACATCAGCGTGCCATATTCACACCAGCACTACTCAAATGACACCAAAAGTGTCCATATCACACCGCAGTGCCCATATTATGCTAGCAGATACACACATCATGTTGACATTGAACACTGATGTCAGCAGCCTCATCATCTGATAAGTTACTTCTGAGAGTTTTCATCAAAATATAGATTTTACCTTAAACTCCAGTCCTAAGGCGCCTGATCCTTCCTTTCAATATACTCCTCAGTCCTCATGTGCTGCACGCACCTGCAGCGCTAACCACGCTGAAAGAAGTGGGTGGAGTGGAGGCGGGGCCAAATTGGAGTAGGCGGGGAGGCGGCGGCACATCGACGTGAAGGAGGAACGGGTGAGGTCACTGGTTGCTAGACGCCAAGTGGCTCTAGCAACCAGTGCTGTGTGTGTGGGCTCCCGCCCGCCTCCACAGCAGAGAGAGAGAGAGCGGCCACAGGTAGAGCCAGCGGAGTCAGATCGGATGCGGTCCGGATGATGATGTTAATCCATTCCAGATGGTGCAAGGGTCACTCATTGAACACTAATGGGCCATACACACTATAAGATTTTCTGAAGACTTTTTCCTTTAGATTTACCAAAACCATATAATATGAGGTCAAACCTAAACACTTTCAATTAGTATGCAATCTGGCAGGCCCTTGAACTACATAGAAAAGGTAAATCTGAAGGAAAAAGTCTTCAGAAAATCTTATAGTGTGTATGGCCCTTTAGTGACACAATCTGAGTCAGCGGTTCTGCAAAGTCTAGACAGCAGTGAGCCCCTAGGTGGCTGCCTAGTTCGCCTAGTGGGAGCGCCGGCCCTGGGTGACAGTAATCACATGATACCGACCTGGCCAATCACAGGGTCACAATAGTACGCACTGGATGAATGGATTCATTTAAAAAAAAATGGTTGCTTATAACCGTTATCACTATCATAAGCAATCATAGGAAGTAAAAAAAATAATCGTAAAATGAAACAAAATAGTCTGTGTCCCTGATTGCTGCCACACCAGTTACAGTATATGATGATGTTGTACTGCACTGGTGACAGTATGTGAAAAAAAAAAATAATTTTCCAAAAAATTGTGACGAAATTACAGCTTAAAAAAACTCCCCATGCCTCGGAATTAAATATCTTGGAATGCCTACTTTCCAAAAAGGGGTGATTTGGGGGTATTTGTATTGCCCTGGCATTAGACCAGCAGTACATCAGGACTGATTTTGGTTTATGTTAGCTCAAATCTCGTCAGGAGGCAATTACAAGATGATATATGGCCCTTCAGTTGCTAACCCCCCTTAGATAGTGAATTTTCCCTCATCCGGCCAGGAGTTGTGACGACACATAGCACTCAAACTTAGCGCAGACACAACTGATTTTATTGCAAGTTTCGCTCATATTTAAGGCACGTTTTGAGCGGGAAAACTGCTCCAAACTGGTTACAATTCATCAGTCAAATTAACAATAGCACATATCTCACAGAACAGTACATGAAAGGGCTTTTGTTTTCGCTATGCATCTGTGTCAATATGAGGTGTTCTTGTATCTGAATCTGTGTTTTGTGGGACGAGTCGCTCTGTCTGTATTCAGCTGTCATGTGTTAATGTAAGCAATTGTCAAATGTGTTTAGGTGGTGTCAGTAATCTCTATGCGTAGACTTAACTTTGTCAAGTGTCCAATGAATGAGTGTTAGTCTGGCTCGTTACTATGTAAATGCAAGGGCCCACATTCCATCATAGAATGGGCATAATAAGCTGAAATATATATGAAATATAATAAGGCATGTTAATACAATCTTTCAACCCAACCTTTGATCCCAACTTGATTCATAACGGTGGGATCACTTAGAGTCTGTGAATAGCACTATGTGCCCTCCTGGGATATATGTCCAACTATGAATGAGCTGGACATTCTTGACATACCTGGGTTGTGTTCTTGTATGAGTGCATGTCATATTATTGGTAACTGACTTGCATAGAACAGGTGACATTATATTCTAAAGTGTATGTAGGCTGGTGACTTGGTTGTGTGCACATAGGGATATAACTTCTTAGAATTCTATCAAATCAAAAACAGACATGTTCAATGGGGAGGGTCATAGCTTGCAAGAATCCATGGCCTGAAAAATCCAACTCCATATTATGGCAATAAAGTCACTACAAATAGACCATGGCAGCACATACCACCTGTTGACTATAGCATGTGAATTTTCAACATCTCCTAAAGCCTTTGCCAGGAAAGGGCAAAAATAAACCCCCACATTCAATGGGAGGAAAAAATTCCCTTTCGACCATCGTCATCCGAGCGGTCAGACTAAGTCCCTGTCGGCTTCCACGTAAACCAATGTCCTTTGTGTCCAATAGGCTTGACTTCGACTGTAAAGTGGAGACATGAATGTCTCGTGTCTCTCTCTTTTCCTGGGGTGAGCAAGGGCAAAATGAGGAGAGGTTCTCGGGGTGGTGAGCACATGTTGCAAGTAACCAAACAGCGGCTACTAGTGCTAAGCTTGCTACAAAGAGTACCACTGTCGCACGAATGCGAAGTCTTCCAGGAGTAGGGGTGTCTGTTGGCATTGTACCAATGCGTCTGTCTGGTGCTCGTCACAATCTCCGGTCTGCAGTCGTGGGGTCCAGAGGTGGGGCTTCCTTCATTCGCGATGCGTGGATCCAAACCGGGGAGTCGTCTGTCAATACTGCTGTTCTGGTCACTGCTTGAACTGTCGCAGGAGGTCCGTAGGGTGGGTCTAGCGACGTCAGCTTATGGAGGGGGGCCTTCACCAGGACTCTGCCAACAGGTGCACCAACCCACCCATTCAAGCCTGGAGACAAAGGAAACGAGAGCGAAATATCACCATAATCACTGTTTAATTGTTTTCAATTAATTCTGCCACATATTCCTCTTGCAAAATCTCTAGATATGAGAATAAATGGACTCATGGGGTTGAGACGGGTCTCCCCATCAAAATTTCAAAGGGAGATAGCTTGATACTGGGGTCACTCCGACCCCAGCAAGAACAGCAGGCAAGCACAGAGACAAGAAGGTCATGGAGTATATTGCGGCACTGGGCTTCTGGCCTACAGGCAGGCAGCAAAAATAAATAAAAACTACTCGCAGCACTGGGGTTTAGGGCCTACAGGAAGGCAGGTAATTTTAAGACAGGAAGGATACCTAATGGCACTGTTTTGGGAGAACACAGCATGTCTACGCATGCAACAATGGTGAGGGCCCTTGGAGGGGTTGAACTGCCTTGTATTCTCCAAAGGTGGAGATGGGTTTGCTTGCAGTCCTCTGACTCACCCAAGCAGGCAGCTACCTAGAACTGAGAATCCCTTGCATGGCTAAAATGCTGTGATCACTGAACAGCAGGGAGTAAACTTCAAGCTGTCTTGTGTACATGGACACATAGAGACACACAAAACAGCTAGAAGTAAGTACTCATGCAAACATAAATTTATTATAATTCTTAGCACACTATCAACAAGTCATCCAATTCCATCCTATTTTTTTTTTTTTTCAAAATATCCTAAAAGAAAACTTTATAAGAGATGCTTAAATATCTAAAGCATGGCACCTCATTAATGCCAGAGCTCATATATGTCAAATTAGAACACATCAAATATCTGACACCCAATAAATAAAAACTTTCTAACACCCATAAAAACAGTCTAATTAATCAGAAAAAAAAACAATTTGTAAACAATACTCCCATAAGGTTGAGTTGTCGTTGAAGGCTGTGATCGTCTTCCGTTCTGAAAGTCTCACATTCAATTTGTCTGAGAAATAAGCATCAAGAAAAATTCAGTAACAAAACATTTTACTTTTACTCCTAAAAATAAACCAACGGTTAGAGGAATTTAGCATACAGTAAGCATGTCAAACATTTTCCTTCCTAACAGTGCACTTCTCTAATACCAAAATTTGTTGACGTCAAATTAATTATTACCACGTGGATTTCTATATTTTTTTTATGTTATGGTATACCATAAACTTAAAGAAAAAATTATTATTGTTCACCATGGTTAAAAAAATGAGCAGCTCAAAAATAAGCATTAGCAATTTCCCATTTGGATACAGGAACCCATACGTCACCATCACCATTCTTCTCACCCATTTGGAACATCCTTCAAAACTGTTTTTTTTCTACAAAAGCAACACTGATAGTTAATATACATTTGCATATACAATTAACAGATTCTTTTGTACTTTCCTCTTCAAGTTCACCCAGCTCAGTCAATCTGTATGACAATGCAACTCTTTACAATCCCTTTTGCAGTTACCTGTGTCACAGACAGGAGAGGGGGGGTTTGTTTGCTAAAAAGGCACCAGAAAATATATATTTTTTAAAAAGTCAGTGATAAAGAAAGAAAAGGTGACACAAAACCTCAATGATAAAAGTTCAAAATTGCTTACGATTTTTAAGGATAGAAATACAATTTTAGTCCTTAAGGTCACACTTTACACACCAAATATATTTTCTTGCTTCTAAAAGCTGCCATGACCACCATAGCACGGATTTGTTACCCTTTTTTTTTTTTTGTACTCGTGGCAAAATCACATCACTTTAAAACATAAGTAATAAACACAAAACAAATTATTATGCAACCAGTATTCATTCAGTGTTGTGAAATGCTTTGCTGATACAGCACCTTTAGGGAAAAGTGTTAAAACGAGCACAACATAACGATTCATGGATCTAAGGTTGCCCATACACAATACAATTTTCATACAATTTTCCTAAACGTAAATTTCATCTTTTTTTTTTTTTTTCCCTTTGAGATTCTCCTTACCTTGAGAATTGCCCATTATCTAAGCTCAGAATACAAAGTGAGATCAGCTGAGTTTGAAGGTTTATATTATATATATATATATATATATATAGGGATAGTATTTAGTATTATATATATATATATATATAGGGATAGTATTTAGACTTTATTGGAAAACCTAGTTTCCCAACTTATGTGGTTTCCTGCTTCTTTCTAATCAGATTTATATACATCCAATTTTATGGTTTTCTGTTAACTATCCTGGGTGGGCAAGTTTATACCTTCAAGCTCAGCTTAATATCACATACAATCTCCACATACATCTATACAATGGCATGCAATCTTATATAACGACTAAAAATACACCTATACAGCAAATATACAAGTTTTTAGAGGGAGAATTCACTATCACACACAGTACTGCCTTGTAGACGGGTTTCAGACCCTGGGATATCAGACCCCATCTTATCTTCGGGGCTTCAGGCCCTGGAGTATCAGACCCCATCTTATCTTTGGGAATATCAGATTCCCGGGAGGCGCTAAAAATAGTGGTTAACTGGGTACCGTTTATCTGCTCTTGACAGTATAGGGTGGTAATAATAATAATAAAAAATATAATTACTTACCCCATACTGTGTTATGGCAGATCCAACTTTTCTGACACCAAACTGTTAGTCTGGCTCGTTACTATGTAAATGCAAGGGCCCACATTCCATCATAGAATGGGCATAAGCTGAAATATATATGAAATATAATAAGGCATGTTAATACAATCTTTCAGTTTATATATTTAAAAATCAGTTTATGGACACTTTCATTTTCCTACAGACTAAATATGCACTGATGTGGGTTATTTTTACCAAAAGTTCAAACAAAAAGAAAGGATGGCGCTCTGGCGTGAATAACAGAATAGAAACACCCCAAACGAAGCTCACATGTGTAGTCTTTAAGAATTTATTGAGCAAATTCAGAATGAATTAAAACAAATTATATACTGTCCAGCCGTACCTTAAAGCCTCTGTATCTCCTAGCCATGCTATGAGAAGTCCCTGATGGAGGTCATGAGACACAAGTACCTCTAAATCCCGATGGAGGGGAGAGGGGGGCACTCTTGGATGGAAACAAGGCGGTCCTCGATTGTGAAGGCTCACACGGTCCAGTGTGCGGCCGCTTCCTGAGACCGGAGCCGATGTGTTAGACTCCCGCTGTGTCCGCCGTGAACACCGGGAGCTGCATTCAGATGACGTCACAAAAGGGGGCCGGAAGTCAGCCGTGGAGACAGACAGGAAGCCAGATGGAACGGGGAAAGCAATACACTCGCTTCTCTGGAGCCTCCCGTTGCCACAATTACATGTTTCGCTATGATGTAGCTTTGTCAAGTTGTGGCTATTGGCAACTGGAGGCTTTAAGAAGCCAAAATTGTGGGTGGGATTGGGCCGACTAGCCAATAAAAACCCTCAAAAGCCGAATCAAAAAAACAACAAATAAAAATAAAAGAAGATGTGGAAAGACAGAAAGGAAAATATATATACAAGATGCATATATATATATATATATATATATATATATATATATATATATATATAAATAAAAGAGTGTATGGGGATAAATATTTTTGAGTAATGTGAAAAAATAAAAATTGATAAAAAATAATAATAATTATATATATTAACACATTGGTGGGATCTATTCACAAATGTATATGTAAGCAATCCCAAATATCTAAAATTCCCTGACCATGCTAGGAGATCCAGAGTGCTTCATGGTGGCGATAGAAATGCAGTAAAAATTATTAATGCAGTAAGAATTATTAGTAAGAATTATTAAATAAATAATTTAACAGTCCATCATAATTCCATACATATAAAAAAGCATGAAGTTTATATATATATATATATATATATATATATAAGAAAATTGATAAAATGATCATATTAAAAATTGTTAATAACTACACTCACACGCCTCAAGCCAGCTTGTTGAGCATATATGTAAAATATAGACATCAATCCATCAAATTATGTCCTAATAAAATTCTCTTGGGCGAAGAGAAGGGGCAGAAGAAGCAAAACAGAAACAGGGTCAGAATTAGAATCAGACAAGTCAATTGACCTCCAACTCCTCATTGAGACCATTAGGCGTCAAGCAATTGAATTTGTAGATCCAATACGTTTCTCTCTTGCATAGGGGAGAGAAACGTTCGTTCTCGGTCAAAGTACCCTTGGGGATACTCTCAATTGCCATGACTTCGAGTTTTCTGAAATCCTTATTGTGCAATTTCAAGAAATGACGTGGGACGCTGTGCTTGTCGCACCCCTTTTGGATAAGTCGACAGTGTTCCCCTATCCGTTTACGTAGGGTACGCATGGTGCGTCCCACGTAAACCAACCCACACAGACACCTCAACACATAGATTACATATTCAGTAGAACATGTAATAAATTGTTTGATAGAAAAGGTGTTATCTCTGTTATTTATAGAGGTACAAGCATGGACTATTGATTGGCACGTCAAACACCCACGTTTCTTGCACTGAAAAATTCCTGTTCGATTATCAAAGTAGAACCTAATGTCATAGGGGGCACGAGCCTGAGATTTTAATTTACTTGGGGCTAATATATTTTTAATTGTACGTGCCCATTTGTAAGTAACTTGTGGCATGGGAGGTAAAACGGAGGCCAATCTGTTGTCAAGGTGGAGGATGTTAAAATGTCTCTTAATGATCTGTGATATAGCCCTATATTGATCATTGAAACTAGTTATGAATCTTACTGTGTTCACGTTTTCGGCTTTGTTACGTTTTCGAGTTTTTACAGGCTCCAAGTGTGTTTGGAATGCTTCCTCGACGAGGGGCAGCGGAAACCCCTTGTCTAAGAAACACTCCCTCATCCTGGCACCTTGATCACAGTAATCTGCCTTCCTGGAGCAATTGTGCCGGAGTTTGTGAAACTGGCCCCCCGGAATGTTCCGTTTCCATGCCGGATGGTGACAGCTTGCAAAATGCAAGTACGAATTACCACTGGTGGGTTTTATATGGTTCTTTCTGGTAAATGTGGGGCCTTCATGGGAGAGCACTAGGTCCAGAAACACCAACTCGCTGGAATCAATCACTGATGTGAAAGATAACCCCAACGGGTTGGCGTTACAATGGGCCACAAATGCCTCAAAAGTGTCTGTACCACCACTCCAAATAAGAACAACGTCATCGATATATCATCCATAGTAGACGGTATACCGAGCGAAAGGGTTGTTGTTCCAGATGGAGTGTTCTTCCCATAGGCCCATTGTCAAGTTAGCATACACTGGGGCAAAGTTGGCACCCATGGCAGTGCCCTTGATCTGTAAATAGAATTGATCCAAATAGGAGAAGTAATTATGTCGTAGACAAAATTCAGTGCAGTCCACTAAAAAGATAGACTGTACTGAATTAAAGGAACCTGATTGGGTTAGAAAGTGTGTTGTGGCTTGGAGTCCCACTTCATGGGGTATAGATGTATATAGTGACGTTACATCGAGGGAAGCCCACATGTAGTCGTCATCCCATGTGTAGGACTTCAAGGCGTCAAGCACTTGGGAGGAATCTCTGATGTATGAGGGTAACTGGCAAACCAAAGGCTGGAGAAAAAAAGTCAATGTATTTGGAGACTCCACTAGTAAAGCTGTTAGTACTAGCCACAATTGGTCTCCCTGGTGGTTGTACAAGTGACTTATGTACCTTTGGAAGGTGATAAAAATAAGGGGTGTTACATTCTCCTGGGAGTAGAAATGTATTTTCTTTGTCATTAATAACGCCTTGGTGCCATGCGTTCTCAACCAGGGATTTAAGTTCCTGTTGGTATGCAGGAAACGGATCACCGGTTAGTTTCATATAGGTCTCTGTATCCGCCAATAGACGGCTGGCTTCGCTTAGGTAGTAGGTTTTATTTTGGACCACCAGGCTGCCCCCCTTTTTTGTGTTACTATTTTTACCAAAAGAAATGTAGGAATATACATTCTGGCCTAAATTTATGAAAGATTTGCAAACTTTTTTTTTTTTTTTTTCACAACAAGGTGCTTTATTGAGTAAATAAGTTTACATACTCAGTAATAACACAAAATGAACATACAAAATTGATAAATCACGTAACATAGTCATAAACAAGTTTGGGAGTGTTTACTCAACAATCACTAAGTTACGTAACAGCAGAACATGTAGATAATACCAAGAAGAAAAGTCAGCTTGGTTAAGATAAAACCAATGATGGTAACTGCTTTAACTAAATAGAATGTAATAAACACGTAAAACCCCAAGGAGGGACTATAACGTGCCTTCCGGGTTCCCATAAGGTAGACAGTCTGGAAGGTAAACTAGAAGGAAGCAAAAGAGAGAGAAAACAGAGAAGTGGGTGAAAAAAGAGAAGGACCGAAAGAGGAAAAAAAAAGGGGGGGGGGTAAGGTAGGCCACAACATTAGCGTTCAAATTTATTCAGGGATCTACAGTTTGACAAAAAGGTATCACTAAGAAGGATTTGTTTAGAGAGATTTCAAGGCTTTGTATTCGAGAGAATAAAGACCTGCCAGGGGTTCCAATGATTATGGAATTTATCATTCCTTTCAGATTTAATTGCGATTGTTTCTTCCATTTCATAAATCCGAGAAACCTTGGCTAGCCAGTCAGAAATATTTGGGATTCGGTTAGAATTCCAGTGTATGGGGATCAAGGTTTTAGCCGCATTCAGAAGGTGTCTCGTAAGGGAGGATTTGTATCTCCGATAAGAAATCTTAATTATGTGTAGAAGGCATGAGGGGGCATCAAAGTCTCCAGTAGTGTTCGTAATATGTGTGATCCAGTGGGCCACAGCCTTTCAAAAGTGCTGTATCTCAGGGCACGAAATATGGAGGAAATTGCCACGTCCCGAACTTCCAGCAAAGATCATATTGTTGAGGGAACCACTGCTTCAGCTTGACAGGGGTCCTGTACCCTTGTGTCCTGACCTTGAAGGCCGTTTACTGCATGCGGGTGCTGATGGAGCATTTGTGGGAGAAAAAGCATGCCCTCCTCCACTGCTCAGCAGTAAAAAAGCAACCCAAATCCTTTTCCCAGGCTACCTTGTGGATATCCACATAGTCACCAGGAACATCAATGAGCCACTTGTAGGCCTGGGAGGTAGCACCCCTAATCGGAGCTTGAAGCAGGCATGTCTCCTCAAAACCCGTCAAGGTCCTAGAAAATAGAGCTTACAAAGTATGCAGAGAGCCTAAAGGTAGTGGGTTACCATAATCCCAGAATGTTAATGGAGAAAGAAAACCCCCTTATGTTGGTGGGACTTTATCGGTAACAATAATGGAGAGTCATCTCTCCACACTACGGACATGCTGTCTGACCGCTAGTACCCTGAGGACCAATAATAGTGAGTATCTTTACAACTCTGGGGACATAGGTAAAACCTGCCTACTCAACGCCTAATAGAGGGCTCTTATCTCAGTTTCTCTACAGGGTAAGAATAATATCAGCTCTGAACCTAGATGTTCCTACCCCTATTACTGAAGAGCAATAGTATAGCAAAATGTAAGTATTTATCAGCATAGGGCCACCTAATTGGAGATTATGTTTAGAGATCCAAGAACTATTTAAACAATTCATATTCCCTCTATCTTCTATAGGAAATGAAGGTCCTATAGGCTATTTCAGCCTTCGGAGGGAACTTAATAATATTTTTATAAGGTTTTGTAAACGCATAAATTAAGATATATGACCTGGATGACCAGGTAAGACTTTACCATACACGAATATATAAAGACAGGCTTGTTGTTGTCTTTTGCTTATCTATAATCTATACTTTTTATTATAGACAGTACCTTCCAAGGCTTTGGCATTTGTGAAGGCTTTTCATTTACCTCCCTCTAGTGGTATCTTACTTTTACTCGCATGAAACAACCACAATAGGTGAGTGTTACACATGCACCTTTCCTAGAAGTTGTAAACGATTCACAAGCTCGCCCCTCTTATGAAGTTAATAATAATAATTATATGATATACTCACTGTCCTCAGGTCTCCGAAAACTCCAAAAATAAAACTTTATACCTGACTCCAGCTTTCAGTTTTGGAATAACATATGTGCCTCCTGGGAAGGCTTTAGGTGGTTCAGGCTTAACAGGTATGTGTCATGTTTGAACCTGGAATGCCATCTTATGTGCAGAGTTGGGTGTTATGAGTGATTTATGTTTAACATCATGAAGAAAAGGATGTCACAAATGCATATGTTCTCCATATGAATTGATGTTAGCATTAACTTAATATATATCTGCATGTTTATTGTTGGACTTATTAACTGATATTCAACCATACTCCCTTCTTTAGGAGTGGATACAAAGATCCCTGAGGAAGATCTGTACTTGACAAACTTCGAAATGCGTTGGATTTTAATCACACTCCTATTACAGTAGCATGTTGATTATATATTTATGTAAATGATGAATTTATGAATGTTTTTCCAATTATGTATTAAGTCATATGGTCCAACACCATCTGTCAACATTTATTAGAATATCATGTATGAACTATTCCCAACACTTAAAATCAAATAAATTTAATGAATTTTAAAAGAAAATTTATTTAAGCAAACTTATTGTTACCGATAAAGTCCCACCAACATAAGGGGGTTTTCTTTCTATAGAAAATAGAGCTTTCAGCTTGTGGTTATTAAGAAAGTCATGGATTAGTAAAAAGGTCCAGAATTGCAATGGGTGGGCTAGTGAACACTCCCCCCTCAGCTCAGAGAAGGAGAGAAATTTAGCATTACGAAAGCAGTTTTTAGCCAAAACAGGCTGGTTCAAGTCCCTCGAGGAGCTGAGCAAGGAAGTGCCCCCCCACACCAGGCAAAAACTCTGGGTTGTTAGATAAAGAAGTTAATGGGCAGTGGGGTAGGAAGCCGGGTCTGCCCAGGGGAGAAAATTGAGTGTGAAATTGAGTTCAATGTCGTTCAATACCCACCCAGGCCTTACTAGTGGAATGGCAATGCCAATCCAGTATTCTCGTTAAATGTGTTGCAAAGAAGTACTTCTGAAAGTCGGGTATGCCCATTCCCCCCTTCAGCTTTGGCTGCTGCAGATATTGAAATTTAATACTGGGATGTTTGTTAGCCCAGATAAAATCTCTCTGTAACTAAGTCAATTTACAAAAAAAGGAGGAAGGAATAGGGATTGGCAGGGCATGGAAGAAATATAAAATTCGGGGTAATATGGCCATCTTGATTATGGCTGCTCTGCCAAACCAAGAAAAGTTGCCAGTGTCCCAATTCTTTAAATCCTTCTTTATATTATTCAACAGAGGAAGAAAGTTTGTTTCAAGGAGGGAGTTAAGGCTCGGAGTAAGTCTAGATCCCAGATACTTTAGTGAGGATTGTTCCCATTTATATGGGCAATTGGCTCTAGTCAATTTTGCCATGTCTGGTGACAGTATTAAGTTAAGGGCTTCTCACTATTTATGGTTGATCTTGAAGTTGGAAAGAAATCTGAACATCTTAAATTGCTTATTGAGATTAGGGATTGAAACGTGAAGTTGGGAAATAGAGAACAAAAGGCCATCGGCGTAAGCCGACACCTTATATTTGGTAGAGCCCAGCCAAAAAACCCTGAATCGAGGGGTCTTGATTAATGGTTCTTCTAAGTGGTTCCAAAGTTAAAATAAAAAGAAGCGGTGACAGGGGACAACCCTGTCTGGTTCCATTGTGAAGCCTCAGTGGATCAGAGAGGACATTATTCACCTTGACCCTGGGGGTTGGATTAGAATACAACGCAAGGATCCAAGATTTCATGTTGTCCCCTATTCCAATTTGTTTGCAAGTAGAAAGGAGGAAATCCAAAGTGACCCGATCAAAGGCCTTCTCGACGTCCGTAGACAGCAAGAGGCCTTCAAACTTAAAGCTGCGTGCACCCAGTGTATCAAGTTTAGGGATTTAATGATGTTGTCCCTGGCCTCCCTCCCGGGCATGAAGCCTACTTGTTCAGGTCCAGTAATGTTAGTCAGAAGGGGACAGAGCCTATCAGCCTATATTTTAGCGAGCAGTTTTAGATCGATATTTAATAGTGAAATAAGTCTGTAATTGGCACAGATTGTCGGATCTTTCTCTACCTTGGGGATCACAGAAATATGGGCCATAAGAAATTCTTGTGAAGGAGTATGTTTATTTTTAAGTACATTAAGGGCATCCGTCAGAGGCTGGGCTAAAGAGGGCAAGAGGAGTTTGTAATATTGAGAGGTAAAGCCGTCCGGGCTGGGGCTCTTTCCTGTCTTCAAGTCTTTAATTGCGGTCTGTACCTCATCAATGGAGATATCTTTTTCCAGGTCAGTTATAATCTCTGGGGACAGTACCGGTAGGTCACGGTTGGTCAAGTAGTCCTTAATATAAAAGAAAAGGACAGAGCGCCTCTAAGTGCGGCATTTATTTAGGCATACAACCACAATAAAGTATCAACTCACAAGATAGAAGTAATATTAGGCTTGTAAACTCCGGTGGTATATCGGGAGATAGGTGTTATCCCAGGGGTCCTGGAGGATGGAAAACCTAGTGCCGGTCAGGCGGACGGATGGACGCTGTGCAGAGGATCCTCTGTCTTCCGGGTTCCGGGTTCGGATGGGCGCCAAGGACCACGCTGGAACGCAGCGTACGCTGCGTGACGTCACCGGAGACTATGGATGACACGAAACGTTTCAGAGCTCGCGCACGGCTCTCAATGGGAATGCATGCTCTTTTTTCAAGTGTAGGATAGGAGGACAGTCTGAGAACAAGCCATATATATATATATGGGCGAAGATAAAGACAAGGGGGAGGTGACTACAAAAATGCCTGGAAATTCCGATGGGCGGCTAAAACAACATAACTAAGCTGATCAGTGCTGGATACATTTTGCAGAATCTATAAAAGCATATCAATATATATATATATATATACATAAAAATAAGTAAATAAATAACGGCGCGTATAATATAATACGTCAGAGGCGTAACTAGATTTCTTAGGGCCCCGGTGCAAGAAATCAAGAAGGCCCCCACCAAAAAGCATGTTTTTGACACATTTCTGTTTCTGGTTTCAACTTACCATAACTGAAGCTTCAGGATAGGACTTGACATGACAGGTCACAATGATAAGAGGGGACCTGCAAAATATAAAGAACAACCATAAATTAAAGAGATACTGTATGTACATATATTGGACAAAGTTATAGCCAAAGATCCACATTTCAATAAGATATTTAGAGACATAAAATATAACATTTTAAATGAGATTAATTTGTAAAATATAAACACTGTACATGAACAGACATACACAAACTTACTAATAATCTTCACAAAGATGGAAGAGAATCTTCAAAAAAAGGGTCCACAACATGGCCAACAATAATAACTTCAACTTTTTAAGAACTTTAACTATTTCACACATTGAAATTTGTTTCTGTGAAGAAAGACCTGTAAACAGAAATATATATATATATTAGCATGGTTTATTGAAACTAGCATGCATTCAACTCAACTGGTTAGTGTAACTTGGAACCAAGCATACAAGGTTCAACCATAAAAATAGGTTAGTGTAACTGGTAACAAAACTGAAAGTGTTTAAGGCAGCCATTCTCAACAAGGGTTCAGAGGAACCCTGGTGTCCCTCCAGAGGTTGCTAGGAGTTCCATTGACCTCCTCCTATCTGATGATAACTGCTTGGATCCAGGGCAATTTGATCTATTTAGCTGTCTGAAAGGTGGCATTCTGACCACCACTGTAAGAAAGACATTCTTCCCACTGTCCACCAATGTAGGCTTCATTCCTCCCATTTACCCCTGATGAATAGGCTTTAGTAAAAGTTCCCCAAGACCTGAAAATTAAGTAAAGGGTTCCTCTGGGGTAAAAAGGTTGCGAATGGCTGCTTTAGAGTAACTTGTAACAGAACAGATACAACATCAAACTTACTACGGTCATTAAAAGTTACGACGCCTTGCTTTTGCTTCAGCAAAGTCATCTACAATGCTTTCAATGTTGAGTCTTCTAGCTCTCTCATTTTCTATGCTTAACAAAGCGAGTCCAGTGAGTCTTTGTTGAGACATGGTGTTTCTCAAGTATCTTTTAATTAGTTTTAATTTTGAAAATGACCTTTCTGCAGTTGCTACTGTTACTGGGAGTGTGAGGAATAGCAATAATGCTATGCAGACATCTGGAACAGTAGAAGACAGTGCGCTGTTTTCAACAAGCAGTAAGAAAGCAAGATCCTTGACAGTGGAACAACTGCAAATCTCTTCTTGAAGCTGCCCAGGAAAATCTGGTGATAGACCCTCTTTGTAAAATTCATGCACTTTTGATGCTGCTGCAATCAGATTGTCATCAGATTGAGAAACAAGAATGGCAGGCTGAACTATTTCAAATCTTTGAAGGACTGAATTCATCCCTGTAAATCGGTCTGACAGCTGGCTTATAATAGTGTCCAAACATCTATAAAATACAGTTGTTTTAAAGCGTTCCTCTGGATCGGATAACCTTTCATCCACCCACAGCTCATCAAAGTGAGGCCTTACTTTTTTAAATCTTTTATTGGTAAACTTTCCTTCAATTCCCCACTTTTCTCCAAGTGTCACTGCAGTTTCTTTGGCTTCGTCAAAATTATCCCTGTAGTTGGAAAGGGCTGTAACAGCATTCTGAATGAGCTGCACTGCTCCAGACAGTTCCATGTCTTTTGATTGCAGGGCTTTTGAAATTGCATCTACATGGTTCAAGATTTTAGTTTGCAGGGCGACAAGAAGCACAAACTCAAAAGATTCAATTTTCATTTTTCGATTTCCAGCATCATCTCTTTCTTTTGGTTTTGATGAAAGAAGAATTTTTTTTTACAAAGCCTGCATGATGTCGAGAAAACTAAAACGTAGTGCAAGCAGGGAATCATGTCTAGAAGACCACCGTGTAGGGCAAAGTCGTTTCAGTGTGACAGATGATTCAGATGTGAATGTTGAGAGAAATGCCCATCTGCGTACACTTACCCCAAAGAAGGTGTATAAATGATGCACCACATCAAAGAATGCAGAAACTTCCGCTATGTCAGAGACAGCATCCTGGATGACAAGATTTAGATTGTGTGCTGCACAATGAACATATAGGGCATTCTTTTCCATTTTTGCTATCCGAGCCTGCACACCAGAATAAACACCACTCATTGTTGCTGCACCATCATACCCCTGACCACGACACTTTGATATTTCAAGGCCCTTGATCTATGCAGGCAACAATATTGCTTGCAATCTGTGCTGCACTCTGGTCTTCAATGACATGAAACCCTAAGAAAGCCTCATTTATGGTTATGCTGCAAGCTTTTTGATTCGTATCTCTTTCCACAGAAACATATTGAAATATCTGACTCATTTGGTCTACTCTGGATATGTCCTGGGTTGTGTCCATTATTATAGAATAAAATTGTGCTTTTTGTATTTCAGACACAATTTCACTTTGCACTTTACTGGACAGAATTTATATTAATTCATTTTGTATTTTGGGGCTCAAATATTTTATTGTGCCTTGGGGTAACTGGAGAAGTTCCTTTAAAATTGGATCATACTCGGCAAGTAGCTCTATGATGGTGAGAAAGTTTCCATTGTTAACCTCTCCCAGGCGCTCTCTGTGACCATGAAAGGCTAGATTAGCCATTGCCATTGTTAATGTTATGCCCCGTACACACGTGCAGATTATCTGAAGACTTTTGTCTGCAGACTTACCAAAACCATATAATATGAGGTCAAACCTAAACACTTTCAATTTGTATGCAATCTGGCAGGCCCTTGCACTACATAGAAAAGGTAAATCTGAAGACAAAAGTCTTCAGATAATCTGCACGTGTGTACGGGGCATAACATTAGCAATTCTTTGTAGGACTTGTCTCCAAAAGTTTTTTTTCCAGTCTAATTTGTTTTTCATTTTCCTCATCAATTGTTTTATTACGCCTCCACTGATCATAAAGTACACATGCTTCCATGTGAGTTTGTGAAGACTCATGGATTTGAATTTTAGCAGACAGCCTCTGCCACTTCTGGATCCCTTTTGCCCATGCAGGTTCAAATCCAACTTTTTTACGGTCTGCAAACAACCAGCATTAAGCTTTGGAGAGTAACAAAGCCACATTAAAGGTAATTTAAGCCCTGTCTTGGTGACTCGCTCATAATAGCTTTCAGAAAAGCATCTTTTATTAGCATCATTATCCCGAGGGAAAGGTCCTGGAGGTCTTCATGGGCCATGAGTCAATATAAACCTTTTAACATTTGTATCTGTTTTTGTGACTGGGTAATGTCCCCTATCAGTCACATATTTCTTTGTCTTTATCAGTATTTATCATATTTATCATATCTTTATCATATTTATCAGTCTTTCATATTTCTTTCACATATTTTGGTGTTTTTTTTTTTTTTAACGAGTAATGGCGGTGATCTGCAATTTTTTTTGCGGGACTGCGACATTGCGGCGGACAGATCGGACCCTTGACTGACATTTTTGACACTTTTGGGGGTACCAGTGACCAGGGGCGTACCTAGAGCATTTGGCACCCGGGGCGGATCCTATATCTGGCATCCCCCCAGGCAACGAACATTGACGTGTCATGTGTAAAATGTATGGAGACCCCCTTTTACATTACACAGAACCCTTACCCCTGGACCCCTTTACATTACACAGCCCCTTTACCCCTGGACCCCTTTACATTACACAGCCCCCTTACCCCTGGACCCCTTTACATTACACAGCCCCTGTACCCCTTTACATTACACAGCCCCTTTACATTACACAGCCCCCTTACCCCTGGACCCCTTTACATTACACAGCCCCCTTACCCCTGGACCCCTTTACATTACACAGCCCCTGTACCCCTGGACCCCTTTACATTACACAGCCCCCGTACCCCTGGACCTCTTTACATTACACAGCCCCTGTACCCCTGGACCCCTTTACATTACACAGCCCCCTTACCCCTGGACCTCTTTACATTACACAGCCCCTGGACCCCTTTACATTACACAGCCCCCTTACCTCTGAACCCCTTTACATTACACAGCCCCCTTACCCCTGGACCCCTGTACATTACACAGCCCCCTTACCCCTGGACCCCTTTACATTACACTGCCCCCTTACCCCTGGACCCCTTTACATTACACAGCCCCCTTACCCCTGGACCCCTTTACATTACACAGCCCCCCATTGGAACCCTTTACATTACACAGCCCCATACAACCCTTTACATTACACAGCCCCCCAATATAACCCCTTTACAATACAAAGCCCCCACCAATAGAACCCCTCTACAATAAATCCCCCATAGAACCCCTATACAATACAAAGCCCCCCCCCATACAACCCCTATACAATACAAAGCCACCCCCCCAAAAAAAGAACCCCTTTACAATACAAAGTCACCCCCCCCTCAAAATAACCCCTTTACAATACAAAGCCCCCCCGCCCCCCCTCAAAATAACCCCTTTACAATACAAAGCCCCCCCCGCCCCCCCCTCAAAATAACCCCTTTACAATACAAAGCCCCCCCCCGCCCCCCCCTCAAAATAACCCCTTTACAATACAAAGCCCCCCCCCCCCCTACCTTTTTAGGAGGAGAGCGGAGGAGGAGGAACTGTTTAAAGCAGAGAGGATGTGAGAGACTCACTGTCACTCCCGAGCCCTGAATACACAGCGATCGTCGCCTCGGCGGGAACTGCAGAAGTTACTATGCTGGTTAATGAGCAGGTGATTGGTTGATAGGCGGTCCTAGCAACCAATCGCCCTCTCATTAACCAGCATAGTAAACTGCAGCAGCGCCGATCGCTGTGTATTCAGGGCTCGGGAGTGACAGGGAGTCTCTCACATCCTCTCTGCTTTAAACAGTTCCTCCTCCTCCGCGGTGGAAGCAGTCTGGCGGCCGGCCCTGGGTGTCACCCTGATCTTCCCTGACACACTGACACCCCCCTAATGTGTGGCACCCGGGGCGGACCGCCCCCCCTCCCCCCCTATTGGTACGCCACTGCCAGTGACATTACTGCAGTAATCAGTGCTATATATATGCACTGTTACTGTAAAAATGACACTGGCAGGGAAGGGGTTAATTTTATTGGAGAGGGAGGGGTTAATGTATGCCTGGTTCTTACTAACGTGTGGGGGGGGAGGTGACTGAGTGAGTCAGGGACAGATCGAATGTTCAGCTATGCTGAACACTCCGATCTGTCACTCCCTGTCACTTAGGAGATCCGCCCGCTCTGTTTACACAGGCGGGCGGATCTCCAAACTAGATTCCCCAACGATCGGGGAAGAGCGGCGGCGATTGCCGCCGCTCCTCCCCTGGCCCGACTCCCGCTGTGAATGAAAACAGCGGGAGCGCGCCTCCTACAGGGGGAGGAGTCCAGCGACATAGGTCTATGTCGCTGGACAATAACGAGCCACTGTGCCGCAGTAGAGGCACAGTAGCCAGAGGTAAAGTGGTTAAAGAAGGCTCTTTGTGCACAGGCAGTGTTGTACTCCCCTGATTTCTGAAAGGATTTCTTGGTTCAGACGGATGCGTCTGATGTAGGTATTGGGGCAGTATTGTCACAGGTACACAATGGGGAAGAACACCCTGTGGTGTACCTGAGCAGAAAGCTTAATGAACACGAGAGAAAGTATGCAGTAATTGAAAAGCAATGTTTAGCCATAAAGTGGGCCTTGGACGCGCTAGGGTACTATCTGTTAGGGCGACAGTTTGATTTGATAACTTCCAAAATACAGATTATTGTATCATAGGGTGATATGTACAACACAATAGAATTGAATATTCATTGTTTTTTTGTATTGTTGTAACCTTTTAATACCTTTGTATTGAATAATAAAACATGCATTGATTTTAATTCTGGTACATTGTGACTGACTTGTGGGCACATTAAAATGCCCATTTCCCAGTGCTCTCCTCTTTCCCCCTCCCCTCATGGGGGAAAGAGGAGAGCACTGTGCCAAATTGCATTACACAGGTTTTCCCCACCCAAAACTATTTTTTTTATAAGTACGGCATAGTTATCGCAAGCTTGGACCAGTACTTAATTACTGCATGCAGTGAATTGACTTTAATGCGGCATTTAAGAAGCATTTTTGGTTTTGGCACTAAATACCGCATACAAGCAATAGTGAATTTACATGACTGTCATAAGGCATGCGATAACCTTCAGTGAATTGTGCCCATTTCAGCTAAGAACTGTAAATCCAAAAAATTGACAGTTCTGATAAATTGTAATAATACGCTAAAAGGAGGGTGGATTACCCAATTGATAATTAAAAAATAATATATTACTAAAACTCCAGTCAAGAATATATAAAAAGATCAATTGCAATATAGTAGGTCATAAATTAATAAAATATTGACTATCATTATTTGAATTCTAAATTGATAAATATATAAGCTCCGGATTAGACGAATCATGATACTTTAACTATGTGTAGTCTAATATATGTACATACGTCAATTACAATGTAATCCTAACTCATAATTAAAATTATAAATTATCTTTATATTAAATTCTAAATAAATGAATGGTTAGATCTTCATAATTCCTCAACTTTTAAGCGTATGTACTAACATAATAGGAAGAGACTAGTTAGTTATCCTGAATCCTGGCAGATTCCATGCTAGGACAGAAGGATCGTATAGAGAACAGGAATACAAAGTTGTACCATTTAGACCCTAAGGGGGACAAAAAAAAACCTTTGGTCAAAAATTGTAGGCATTCTAAAGATGTAAACCAATGGACACCAAACAATTAGAGGAGAAAAACAAACATAATGGGAAAACTCCGAAGGAGAAAAATGGGGGTCAGCAAGAAATTATCCTAAACCAGTGACTTGTGGCCTCTTTATCGAAGTGTGTGGGTACATATATGTATACAGTGGGGTGAACAAGTATTTGATAAACTGCTGATTTTGCAGGTTTTCCTACTTATAAGGCATATAGAGGTCGGAAATTTTTATCATAGGTACTCTTCAACTGTGAGAGACGGAATCTAAAAAAAAAATCTAAAAAATCACATTGTATGATTTTTAAATAATTCATTTGCATTTTATTGCATGACATAAGTATTTGATCACCTACCAACCAGCAAAAATTCTGGCTCTCACAGACGTGTCATTTTTTTGCTTTAAGAAGCCCTCCTGTTCTCCACTCATTACTTGTATTAAACTGTGAGAGACGGAATCTAAAACAAAAATCCAGAAAATCACATTGTATGATTTTTAAGTAATTAATTTGCATTTTATTGCATGAAATAAGTATTTGATACATCAGAAACGCAGAACTTAATACAGTATTTGGTACAGAAACCTTTGCAGAGATCATACATTTCCTGTAATTCTTGACCAGATTTGCACACACTGCAGCAGGAATTTTGGCCCACTTCTCCATACAGAGCTTCTCCAGATCCTTCAGGTTTTGGGGCTGTCGCTGGGCAATACGAACTTTCAGCTCCCGCCAAAGATTTTCTATTGGGTTCAGTTCTGGAGATTGGCTAGGCCACTCCAGGACCTTGAGATGCTTCTTACGGAGCCACTCCTTAGTTGCCCTGGCTGTGTGTTTCGGGTCGTTGTCATGCTGGAAGACCCAGCCACGACCCATCTTTAATGCTCTTCCTGAGGGAAAGAGGTTGTTGGCCAAGATCTTGCGATACATGGCCCCATCCATCCTCTCCTCTATATGGTGCAGTCGTCCTGTCTAGGGTTGAGCGGACACCTAGATGTCCGTGTTCGACGGGTTCGGCCGAACTTTAAAAAAAAGTCCGGGTCCGTGTCCCGGACTTTTACCGAACTTTTCCCGGACACCGAACCCCATTGAAGTCAATGGGGACCCGAACTTTAAGGCACTAAAATGGCTCTAAAACACCAAAGGAAAGGGCTAGAGTGCTGCAAATGGCAGCAAAACGTAATTAAGAGCATGGCAAGTGCTCTGCAAACAAATGTGGATAGGGAAATAACTTAAAACAACAAAAAAAAACAGAAAAATAAAACAATGTTCTTCTTCATCTCTGAAGGACGAGGCCCATATGGAGTAGGAGGGAGGTTGAGGTGGTGGTGGATGTGGCGGTGACATAGGCGTGCGCACAGGGTGTGCTGGGTGTGCCTGGGCACACCCTAATCACCTAGGGCACATAGCATTGCCAGTGAGGAGATGGGAAAGATCTCCCTGGGACCTGCTCTGCTCTATTTCTCCTTGCCTACAGGTACATGGCCCCGATACATTACTCTCCCTGCTGGCAAACACATGCATGTGTATTTCAACTTTGGGGTGCACACCTTAATGCAATAGGCTGCGCACACCTATGGGCGGTGTAGGTGGAAGCGGCGGTGGAGGAGGACCAGGGCCGGATTAACAGCATCATGGGCTTGGTGCTGAGGATTTTGAAGGGCCTTAGGGCCGTGCCTTGCCATGCACCCAGAGGAGGAAGGGTGCAGCCATGCATGCCTAATTCAACATGGGATGCTGTCTCTGAAGCCCATAAACACATCCATGCATCGCCAACTGTCCCTCCTTGTCCGGCCTTCACGCTGTGTGGGGAGGTTCTGAGGGTGCTGCCTGGGGAAGCGAGCATAGAAGCCAGACTTCTGTGTTTACAAGTGACAGAAGAGCGGTAACAGTGAATATGGCCAACCCGGGGCCTATATAAAAGGTAGGGGCCTGGAGCTGCAGCTCCAATAGACCCTACATTAATCTGGCCCTGAGGAGGAGGACGAGGTAGCCAACACTGCTTCTTTTCACAAATTTTAAATGAGGGTACACCCCAAAAGAGTGAGAAAGAGCAAAAATGGAACAATGGGTGGGTAAGGTCGGTATCCATTGCTATTCTGCATAAGGTACGGAAAAGTCCCGTGGGATCCATGCCTGGTTCATTTTAATGAACGTGAGCTTGTCCACATTGTCTCTGGACAGGCGGCTGCGCTTGTCTGTTATAACGCCCCCAGCCGTGCTAAATACCCGTTCAGATAATACACTGGCTGCAGGGCACGCCAGCACCTCCAAGGCGTAAAGGGCAAGCTCAGGCCATGTGCCCAATTTGGAGACCCAGAAGTTGAAGGGGGCAGACCCGTCATTCACTACATGTAGGCGTGTGCACACATACTGCTCCACCATGTTGGTAAAATGCTGCCTCCTGCTAAGACGTTCCATCTGAGCTGCTGGTGCTGCTGTTTGTTGTGGCGTGCTGACAAAGCTTTTCCACATTTCGGCCATGCTAACCCTGCCTTCTGAGGTGCTGGCGGTGCCCTGGTTGCGTTGGCGACCTCCTCCTCCTCTGCCTTGTGCTTCCACTGTGGCCCCGCTGTCAGATGGGAATGCCAGCAGCATGGCGTCTACCAGCGTGCGCTTGTACTCGCGCATCTTGCGATCGCGCTCCAGTGAGTGAATTAAGGACGGTACGTTGTCCTTGTAACGGGGATCCAGCAGCGTGGCCACCCAGTAATCAGCACAAGTTAGAATGTGGGCAACTCGGCGGTCGTTGTGGAGACACTGCAGCATGTAATCGCTCATGTGTGCCAGGCTGCCCAGAGGCGACGAAAGGCTGTCCTCTGTGGGAGGTGTATGGTCCGTGTCCTCTGTATCCCCCCAGCCACGCACCAGTGATGGCCATGAGCTGGCCTGGGTGCCACCCTGCTGTGAACATGGTTCCATCTCCTCCTCCAGCTCCTCCTCCTCCTCATCCTCCTCATCCTCCAGAACTGTGCCCCTGCTGGACAATTGCGTCCCTGGCGTTTGCGTGTGCAGGAACCCACCCTCGGAGCCCCTTGCGAATGACTGCCCTGAAAGCCTTGGAAATGTTACCTCTTCATCCTCCTCCTCATCCTGTGCCACATCCTCTTCCATCATCGCCCGAATTGTTTTTTCAAGGAGGCATAGAAGTGGGATAGTTAAGCTGAGAACGGCGTCATTGCCACTGGCCATGTTGGTGGAGTACTCAAAACAGCGCAACAAGGCACACAGGTCTCGCATGGAGGCCCAGTTATTGGTGGTGAAGTGGTGCTGTTCCGCAGAGCGACTCACGCGTGCGTGCTGCAGCTGAAACTCCACTATGGCCTGCTGCTGCTCGCACAGTCTTTCCAGCATGTGCAAGGTGGAGTTCCACCTTGTGGGCACGTCACATATGAGGCGGTGAGCGGGAAGGCCGAAGTTACGCTGCAGCGCTGCCAGGCGAGCAGCAGCAGGGTGAGAACGCCGAAAGTGCGCACAAACGGCCCGCACTTTCTGCAGCAGCTCTGACATATCGGGGTAGTTTTTAAGGAACCTCTGCACCACCAAATTCAGCACATGCGCCAGGCAAGGGATGTGCGTCAAACCGGCTAGGCCCAGAGCTGCTATGAGATTTCGCCCGTTATCGCACACCACCAGGCCGGGCTTGAGGCTCGCTGGCAGCAACCACTCATTTGTCTGCTGTTCCATGCTCCTCCACAACTCCTGCGCGGTGTGTGGTTTGTCCCCCAAACAGGCAAGTTGTAAAACTGCCTGCTGTCGTTTACCCCTGGCCGTGCTGAAGTTGGTGGTGAAGGTGTTACGCTGTCCGGATGAGGAGGCGGTAGAGGATGAGGAAGCGGAGTAGGAGGAGTTAGGAACAGGAGGCAAACTGAAGCGCCCTGCAATCCTCGGTGGTGGAAGGACATGCGCCAAATTGCTATCCGCCTCAGGCCCATCCGCCACTGCATTTACCCAGTGTGCCGTTAGGGAGATATAACGCCCCTGACCGTGCTTACTGGTCCACGTATCCGTAGTTAGGTGGACCTTGGCACAGATGGCGTTGCGCAGTGCACACCTGATTTTTTCCCCCACTTGGTTGTGCAGGGAAGGGATGGCTTGCCTGGAAAAGTAGTGGCGGCTGGGCACGACGTACTGTGGGACAGCCACCGACATAAGGTTTTTAAAACTGTGCGTCTCCACCAGACGGAATGACAGCATTTCAAAGGCCAATAATTTTGAAATGCTGGCATTCAGGGCCAGGGATCGCGGGTGGGTAGGGGGGTACTTCCTCTTCCTCTCAAGTGTTTGGGAGATGGAAAGCTGAACGCTTCCACGGGACATTGTGGAGATGGTTGTTGGTGACCCAGGTGGTGGTGTTGCTGACAGATCGTCTGTTTGCGGGGTGGCAGGTGCCGGTATCACTACAGATGTGGCTGGAGCGGCCGAGACTGCAGCAGAAGAGGAAGCAGGATGAGCCAGAGACGTTTCTTGGTTTTGAAGGTGTGTACTCCACTGCAGCTCGTGCTTTGCACTTAGATGCCTGATCATGCAGGTTGTGCTCAGGTTGAGAAGGTTCATGCCTCGCTTCAAGCTCTGATTGCACAGGGTGCAAACCACTCGTGTCCTGTCATCAGCACATTTTCTAAAGAACTTCCACGCTAGAGAACTCCTTTGAGCTGACTTTGGTGCGCTCGTTCCCTTGCTGCGTTGGGCAGTAGCGGGCGTAGTGTCTAGGGCACGGCCGCTCCGCTTCTGCACCCTGCTCCCTCTTCTGCTGTGCTGGTGGCTCTGTGCGACCACCGCCTCTTCCTCCAAACTACTCAGTTCACCTGCATGACGTTCATTCCATGTGGGGTCGAGGACCTCATCGTCCTCCACATCATCTTCCACCCAGTCTTCACCCCTGCCCTCCTTGTCGGTCTCCACAATGCTGAACGCCGCAGCAGTTGGCACCTGCGTTTCGTCATCATCGGAGACGTGCTGCGATGATCCTTGCATGTACTCATCTTGAGGAATAAGTGGTTGGGCATCGCTGCACTCAATCTCTTCCACTTCTGGGGCAGGGCTAGGTGGATGGCCCTGGGAAACCCTGCTGACAGAGTCCTCAAAAAGAATAAGAGACTGCTGTATGGCTTGGGGCTCAGACTGCTGGCCTGATTTGCAAGGGGGTGAGGTGAAAGACGGTTGGACATTGGCTGCAGGTGCCAACTCTGACCTTTCTGCAGTAGACTGGGTGGGAGACAATGTGAAGGAACTGGAGGCACTGTCAGCAGCAAACCAATCTACTATCGCCTCAACTTGTTCTGGCCTCATCACTTCTAGGGGCGTTTGATGCCCTACCAAATACTGATGCAGGTTCTGTCGCCTACTCACACTTGAGGAAGGTGTTTCACTTGTGCGTGTAGCTGGCACAGATCGACCATGTCCTCTCCTTGCAACAGGAGCTCTACCAGCAGCACCACGACCCAGGCCACGGCCCTTATTTGACGGTCTCCTCATATTTCTGTAATTTAAGATCTTGCCCTAGAAAGGTTTTTATTGAATAGCGGAATAGAAAATATGATCCAAAAAAAGTGTATGTATATCACACGTACACAACCACACTAGGCCCCAATTACTATTGTTTGTACCCCTAAAAGGCTAGATGAGGAGTAGGGGGAGTATGGAACAGGCAGCACCCTCAAACCTTCAGAAGTATGAGATGAACCCCAACAACTTGGAAAGGTGGATCTCTCTCACACGTACCGACACAGACTATCCCGCAATTCAATTGATCCTCAAAGGTTTTTATTGAATAGCGGAATAGGAAATATGATCAAAAAAAGTGTATGTATCTCGCACGTACACAACCACACTAGGCCCCAATTACTATTGTTTGTACCCCTAAAAGGCTAGATGAGGAGTAGGGGGGGTATGGAACAGGCAGCACCCTCAAACCTTCAGAAGTATGAGATGAACCCCAACAACTTGGAAAGGTGGATCTCTCTCACACGTACCGACACAGACTATCCCGCAATTCAATTGATCCCCAAAGGTTTTTATTGAATAGCGGAATAGGAAATATGATCAAAAAAAGTGTATGTATCTCACACGTACAGAAACACACTAGGCCCCAATTACTATTGTTTGTACACCTAAAAGGATGGATGAGGAGGAGGAGGAGTATGGAACAGGCAGCACCCTCAAAGCTTCAGAAGTATGAGATGAACCCCAAAAACTTGGAAAGGTGGATCTCACACGTACCGACACAGACTATTCCGCAATTTAATTGATCCCCAAAGGTTTTTATTGAATAGCGGAATAGGAAATATGATCAAAAAATGTGTATGTATCTCACACGTACAGAAGCACACTAGGCCCCAATTACTATTGTTTGTACACCTAAAAGGATGGATGAGGAGGAGGAGGAGTATGGAACAGGCAGCACCCTCAAAGCTTCAGAAGTATGAGATGAACCCCAAAAACTTGGAAAGGTGGATCTCACACGTACCGACACAGACTATCCCGCAATTTAATTGATCCCCAAAGGTTTTTATTGAATAGCGGAATAGGAAATATGATCAAAAAATGTGTATGTATCTCACACGTACAGAAGCACACTAGGCCCCAATTACTATTGTTTGTACACCTAAAAGGATGGATGAGGAGGAGGAGGAGTATGGAACAGGCAGCACCCTCAAAGCTTCAGAAGTATGAGATGAACCCCAAAAACTTGGAAAGGTGGATCTCACACGTACCGACACAGACTATCCCGCAATTTAATTGATCCCCAAAGGTTTTTATTGAATAGCGGAATAGGAAATATGATCAAAAAATGTGTATGTATCTCACACGTACAGAAGCACACTAGGCCCCAATTACTATTGTTTGTACACCTAAAAGGATGGATGAGGAGGAGGAGGAGTATGGAACAGGCAGCACCCTCAAAGCTTCAGAAGTATGAGATGAACCCCAAAAACTTGGAAAGGTGGATCTCACACGTACCGACACAGACTATCCCGCAATTTAATTGATCCCCAAAGGTTTTTATTGAATAGCGGAATAGGAAATATGATCAAAAAAAGTGTATGTATCTCGCACGTACAGAAACACACTAGGCCCCAATTACTATTGTTTGTACACCTAAAAGGATGGATGAGGAGGAGGAGGAGTATGGAACAGGCAGCACCCTCAAAGCTTCAGAAGTATGAGATGAACCCCAAAAACTTGGAAAGGTGGATCTCACACGTACCGACACAGACTATTCCGCAATTTAATTGATCCCCAAAGGTTTTTATTGAATAGCGGAATAGGAAATATGATCAAAAAATGTGTATGTATCTCACACGTACAGAAGCACACTAGGCCCCAATTACTATTGTTTGTACACCTAAAAGGATGGATGAGGAGGAGGAGGAGTATGGAACAGGCAGCACCCTCAAAGCTTCAGAAGTATGAGATGAACCCCAAAAACTTGGAAAGGTGGATCTCACACGTACCGACACAGACTATCCCGCAATTTAATTGATCCCCAAAGGTTTTTATTGAATAGCGGAATAGGAAATATGATCAAAAAAAGTGTATGTATCTCGCACGTACACAACCACACTAGGCCCCAATTACTATTGTTTGTACCCCTAAAAGGCTAGATGAGGAGTAGGGGGGGTATGGAACAGGCAGCACCCTCAAACCTTCAGAAGTATGAGATGAACCCCAACAACTTGGAAAGGTGGATCTCTCTCACACGTACCGACACAGACTATCCCGCAATTCAATTGATCCTCAAAGGTTTTTATTGAATAGCGGAATAGGAAATATGATCAAAAAAAGTGTATGTATCTCGCACGTACACAACCACACTAGGCCCCAATTACTATTGTTTGTACCCCTAAAAGGCTAGATGAGGAGTAGGGGGGGTATGGAACAGGCAGCACCCTCAAACCTTCAGAAGTATGAGATGAACCCCAACAACTTGGAAAGGTGGATCTCTCTCACACGTACCGACACAGACTATCCCGCAATTCAATTGATCCTCAAAGGTTTTTATTGAATAGCGGAATAGGAAATATGATCAAAAAAAGTGTATGTATCTCGCACGTACACAACCACACTAGGCCCCAATTACTATTGTTTGTACCCCTAAAAGGCTAGATGAGGAGTAGGGGGAGTATGGAACAGGCAGCACCCTCAAACCTTCAGAAGTATGAGATGAACCCCAACAACTTGGAAAGGTGGATCTCTCTCACACGTACCAACACAGACTATCCCCCAATTTAACTGATCCCCAAAGGTTTTTGATTAAATAGCGGAATAGAAAATATGATCCCAAAAAAGTGTATGTATATCACACGTACACAACCACACTAGGCCCCAATTACTATTGTTTGTACCCCTAAAAGGCTAGGAGTAGGGGGGAGTATGGAACAGGCAGCACCCTCAAACCTTCAGAAGTATGAGATGAACCCCAACAACTTGGAAAGGTGGATCTCTCTCACACGTACCAACACAGACTATCCCCCAATTTAACTGATCCCCAGAGGTTTTTGATTAAATAGCGGAATAGAAAATATGATCCCAAAAAAGTGTATGTATATCACACGTACACAACCACACTAGGCCCCAATTACTATTGTTTGTACCCCTAAAAGGCTAGGAGTAGGGGGAGTATGGAACAGGCAGCACCCTCAAACCTTCAGAAGTATGAGATGAACCCCAACAACTTGGAAAGGTGGATCTCTCTCACACGTACCAACACAGACTATCCCCCAATTTAACTGATCCCCAAAGGTTTTTGATTAAATAGCGGAATAGAAAATATGATCCCAAAAAAGTGTATGTATATCACACGTACACAACCACACTAGGCCCCAATTACTATTGTTTGTACCCCTAAAAGGCTAGGAGTAGGGGGAGTATGGAACAGGCAGCACCCTCAAACCTTCAGAAGTATGAGATGAACCCCAACAACTTGGAAAGGTGGATCTCTCTCACACGTACCAACACAGACTATCCCCCAATTTAACTGATCCCCAGAGGTTTTTGATTAAATAGCGGAATAGAAAATATGATCCCAAAAAAGTGTATGTATATCACACGTACACAACCACACTAGGCCCCAATTACTATTGTTTGTACCCCTAAAAGGCTAGGAGTAGGGGGGAGTATGGAACAGGCAGCACCCTCAAACCTTCAGAAGTATGAGATGAACCCCAACAACTTGGAAAGGTGGATCTCTCTCACACGTACCAACACAGACTATCCCCCAATTTAACTGATCCCCAAAGGTTTTTGATTAAATAGCGGAATAGAAAATATGATCCCAAAAAAGTGTATGTATATCACACGTACACAACCACACTAGGCCCCAATTACTATTGTTTGTACCCCTAAAAGGCTAGGAGTAGGGGGAGTATGGAACAGGCAGCACCCTCAAACCTTCAGAAGTATGAGATGAACCCCAACAACTTGGAAAGGTGGATCTCTCTCACACGTACCAACACAGACTATCCCCCAATTTAACTGATCCCCAGAGGTTTTTGATTAAATAGCGGAATAGAAAATATGATCCCAAAAAAGTGTATGTATATCACACGTACACAACCACACTAGGCCCCAATTACTATTGTTTGTACCCCTAAAAGGCTAGGAGTAGGGGGAGTATGGAACAGGCAGCACCCTCAAACCTTCAGAAGTATGAGATGAACCCCAACAACTTGGAAAGGTGGATCTCTCTCACACGTACCAACACAGACTATCCCCCAATTTAACTGATCCCCAGAGGTTTTTGATTAAATAGCGGAATAGAAAATATGATCCCAAAAAAGTGTATGTATATCACACGTACACAACCACACTAGGCCCCAATTACTATTGTTTGTACCCCTAAAAGGCTAGGAGTAGGGGGAGTATGGAACAGGCAGCACCCTCAAACCTTCAGAAGTATGAGATGAACCCCAACAACTTGGAAAGGTGGATCTCTCTCACACGTACCAACACAGACTATCCCCCAATTTAACTGATCCCCAGAGGTTTTTGATTAAATAGCGGAATAGAAAATATGATCCCAAAAAAGTGTATGTATATCACACGTACACAACCACACTAGGCCCCAATTACTATTGTTTGTACCCCTAAAAGGCTAGGAGTAGGGGGGAGTATGGAACAGGCAGCACCCTCAAACCTTCAGAAGTATGAGATGAACCCCAACAACTTGGAAAGGTGGATCTCTCTCACACGTACCAACACAGACTATCCCCCAATTTAACTGATCCCCAAAGGTTTTTGATTAAATAGCGGAATAGAAAATATGATCCCAAAAAAGTGTATGTATATCACACGTACACAACCACACTAGGCCCCAATTACTATTGTTTGTACCCCTAAAAGGCTAGATGAGGAGTAGGGGGAGTATGGAACAGGCAGCACCCTCAAACCTTCAGTATGAGATTGTGTTCACTGTACCCCACAAAGATTGAGTTCACTGCACCCCACAATGATTGTGTTCACTGCACCCCACAAAGATTGTGTTCACTGCACCTCACAAAGATTGTGTTCACTGTACCCCCCAAAGATTGTGTTCACTGCACCCCACAAAGATTCTGTTCACTGTACCCCACAAAGATTGTGTTCACTGCACCCCAAAAAGATTGTGTTCACTGCACCCCTAAAAGGATGTTGTTCACTGCACCCCAAAAAGGATGTTGTTCACTCCACCCCAAAAAGATTGTGTTCACTGCACCCCACAAAGATTGTGTTCACTGCACCCCAAAAAGATTGTGTTCACTGCACCCCAAAAATGATTTTGTTCACTGCACCCCAAAAAGGATTTTGTTCACTGCACCCCAAAAAGGATGTTGTTCACTCCACCCCAAAAAGATTGTGTTCACTGCACCCCAAAAAGATTGTGTTCACTGCACCCCACAAAGGATTTTGTTCACTGCACCCCAAAAAGATTGTGTTCACTGCACCCCAAAAAGGATGTTGTTCACTGCACCCCAAAAAGGATTTTGTTCACTGCACCCCAAAAAGATTGTGTTCACTGCACCCCACAAAGGATTTTGTTCACTGCACCCCACAAAGATTGTGTTCACTGCACACCAAAAAGGATTGTGTTCACTGCACCCCAAAAAGATTTTGTTCACTGCACCCCAAAAAGATTGTGTTCACTGCAGCCCAAAAAGATTGTGTTCACTGCAGCCCAAAAAGATTGTGTTCACTGCAGCCCAAAAAGATTGTGTTCACTGCAGCCCAAAAAGATTGTGTTCACTGCAGCCCAAAAAGATTGTGTTCACTGCAGCTCACACACAGAAAAATGGATGTGGATCACTGACACCTGCCTATCTCCAATCCCACACCACACAGCAATATCGATTGTAGTTTGTAGAACACAGTTTCCCTAAAATTCAGCAGACTCTGTCCCTAACAGGATTGAGAAGAGATCGTAGATCAGGATTGAGTGCAGATTCACCCCACCCCCCACACAGCAATATCGATTGTAGTTTGTAGAACACAGTTTCCCTAAAATTCAGCAGACTCTGTCCCTAACAGGATTGAGAAGAGATCGTAGATCAGGATTGAGTGCAGATTCACCCCACCCCCCACACAGCAATATCGATTGTAGTTTGTAGAACACAGTTTCCCTAAAATTCAGCAGACTCTGTCCCTAACAGGATTGAGAAGAGATCGTAGATCAGGATTGAGTGCAGATTCACCCCACCCCCCACACAGCAATATCGATTGTAGTTTGTAGAAGACACTGACCCTATATAATTCAGCAGACTCTATCCCTAAAATGCCTACAACTCGCCCTGCCTAAACACTCCGACCTGTCCCTCAATTCTATCCGGACACAAATGGTTTTTTCCTGCCTATCTTTCCCTAATCAGCAGCCAGCACGTTGATGTGTGCTCTGTCCCTGAATCTAAGCAGCATAATGACGCCGCTGCGGCTGCCTCGAACTTATAAAGACTTGGTCACATGCTTCAGACGGCCAATCACAGCTACTGAGACATTTGCAGGCATGGCTGGGATGGCTTAAGGCACACCAGTTAAACGATTGTTGATTGGCTGTTGAAAGCCCGCCATGAAAAGAGCGCCAAAGCATGCAAAACCCGGAAATAAAACGACCGAACACGGATTTTTACCCGAACATACAGTAAAGTGTCCGTGTCCGTGTTCGGGTACAAAAAATCCAATTATTCGGTACGAACACGAATAATACAGTCCGTGTTCGCTCAACACTAGTCCTGTCCCCTTTACAGAAAAGCATCCCCAAAGAATGTTTCCACCTCCATGCTTCAAGGTTGGGAGGGTGTTCTTGGGGTTCTAATCCTTCTTCTTCCAAACACGGCGAGTTTAGACCCAAAAGCTCTATTTTTGTATCATCAGACCACATGACCTTCTCCCATTTCTCCTCTGGATCATCCAGATGGTCATCAGTGTTGGGGGTAACTATTTACAAAGTAACTGATTACTGCACATTACTGCATACAGTAACTACATTACTTTTTTTGGTAACGAAGTAATGTAACTAGTTACAATACTAATATTGGTAACTACACTACTATGCTAGGCTATAGGAGGTAACTACACTACTTTACTAGGCTATAGGAATGCGCTTTCCTGCGTTACCCAAGCCGTGCGATACAATCGTTATTTTGAAGAATAGAGAGGGATGAAGTTTATGACTTTTTGTTGCACTTTGTTTTATTCTGTTTTTTCAGGTTTTATTCTCATGTTTCCCAAAGCCTGTGTTTATACAATAAACTCTATGCAGAAAGAATGTCATGTATCTTCTTCTACACAGTCAATTAAGAAAGAGGAAAGTAAAGTAATAAGTAGTGAAGTTACTTTTCAAATGCAGTAACTAGTAAAGTAATCTCGTTACAATTTACAGAAGTAACTAGTAAAAATTTTTGAGTAACTACCCCAACACAGACGGTCATTGGCAAACTTCAGATGGGCCTGGACATGTGCTGCCTTGAGCAGGGGGACTTTGCGTGCGCTGCAGGATTTTAATCCATTACGGCGTAGTGTGTTGCTAATAGTTTTCTTTGAGACTGTGGTCCCAGCTCTCTTCAGGTCATTGACCAGGTCCTGCCATGTAGTTCTGGGCTGAGGTGAGATCTTGCATGGAGCCCCAGACTGAGGGAGATTGACCGTCATCTTGAACTTCTTTCATTTTCTAATAATTGCCAGTTATTGTCTTCTCACCAAGCTGCTTGCCTATTGTCCTGTAGCCAATCCCAGCCTTGTGCAGGTCTACAATTTTATCCCTGATGTCCTTACACAGCTCTCTGGTCTTGGCCATTGTGGAGAGGTTGGAGTCTGATTGAGTGTGTGGGCAGGTGACTTTTATACAGGTAATGAGTTCAAACAGGTGCAGTTAATACAGGTAATGAGTGTATAACAGGAGGGCTTCTTAAAGAAAAAAATGAATTTTTTACTGGTTGGTAGGTGGTCAAATACTTATGTCATGCAATAAAATGCAAATTAATTATTTAAAAATCATACAATGTGATTTTCTGGATTTTTGTTTTAGATTCTGTCTCTCACAGTGAAGAGTACCTATGATAAAAATTACAGACCTCTACATGCTTTGTAAGTAGGAAAACCTGCAAAATCAGCAGTGTATCAAATACTTGTTCTCCCCACTGAATCTGGGTGAAAATTTACCCTTTTCCACCTCATGAGGGCCTATCGCTACTGATGCATATAAACCATCTCTTGAAATAGTCAGAAATGAGGAAACTTGGGGATGTGGTTTGGCATAAACAGGAAATGATGCCTGACTGGTGGCTGAGCATGGGGGTGAGATCCCAGCGGGTTTCTGAGTTTTGGTGTTAGGTGTTTAGCGGTCATAGTTTACATGTCATGTATGATGTGTTGTTATAACGGAAAATTCCTATCATACTTACCGTAATTTTCCTTTCCTGATAGTCTCCATGGCAGCCTACGTGTGGGTTAACCCCGCCTCCACTCCAAGGGTATAGGACCCCCTTCCCATAAATTTCAGCTCTCAGGTACAGCAGGTGTTCCATATCTTAGCCGAATCCAAGACGAGAGGGTGGGTACTCCGGCTGCCATGGAGACTATCAGGAAAGGAAAATTACGGTAAGTATGATAGGAATTTTCCGTTTTCCTGTCTGTCTCCATGGCAGCCTACGTGTGGGAAATAACTAGCTCACTCCACACGGGTGGGAATGCTTTAGCAAAGAAAATTTAAATTCATGCTATTTGCAGACAAAACAGTCAAACCAAAATTAACTGAGGACAGAGAAGCAGGCTCTACACAATAGTGGGTCATAAAAGTATTGACTGATGACCACAAAGCCGCTCTGCAAATCACATCTGGAGCCACGTGCCGCGAGGCCGCCCAGGAAGTGGAGATACTCCTTGTAGAGTGTGCCGTCATCGCCTCCGGAGGAGCCGATAGGATAGCTGCCACTATCCATGAAGCGATAGTCCTGGATGAAGCAGGTTTACCTCTGTTCTTTCCCCAGAACAGGACAAAGAGGTTGTCAGACTGCCTGAATGGTGCAGTTGCTTGAAGATAAACTTTCAAGGATTCTCCTACATCCAACTGATGAGGATTGGACTCATTAGATGACCGGAAGGTAGGCAGGACGATCTCCTGATTCTGGTGAAACACCGAGGTGACTTTCGGATTTGAATTCAGCCTGGGTATTAGTACTACCCGATCCGGGAAAAAAGTCAAGAATGGTTCTTTACAACCGAGAGAACTTAATTCAGAGACCCTTTTAGCCGAAGTAATGGCTACCAGGAAGACAGTTCGGATGGTCAGGTCCTTGATAGAAGAAGAGGAATCTATGCCCGTTTTTGAGAGGGCATTTAGGACAAGAGGTAGATCCCATTTCGGGAACCTAGGTCTTCTTTGAGGGTTGAGCCTGACTGCTCCTTTGAAGAATTGTTGAATCAGTGGGTGTTGGGCCCACATGACCCCGGAGAAGGCCGACAAGGCTGAAACTTGAACTCTAAGAGTTGCTACTGAAAGGGGCATATCTAGACCAGCCTGAAGAAAACTTAGTATTTCTTCAATCCCAGGGACTGAGGAAGACATACCTTCTGGATATGCAGACTTCATGAATCTTGCCCAGATTCTACAGTATACTCTATTAGTACTTGGTCGTCTAGCATTCATCAAGGTGGAAATGGCTGTAGATGGGCAGCCAAGCGATTCCAACCTTTCCCTCTCAAGAACCAGACCGTCAACCGGAGAATTGCAGGACAGGGGTGCACTGATGTTCCCTGAAGAAGCAAGTCTGGTCTGAGGGGAAGAGGGACCGGGTCCCGGTAACACAGTTGTAGGAGCAGCGGAAACCATGGCCTGTTCGGCCAGAAAGGCACCACCATCACTATCTCCACATCTTCCGCTTGAAGTCTCTGCAGAAATTTGAGAATGATGGGTACTGGAGGAAAGGCGTAAGCCCTGCTGAACTCCCACCTGTCGGTTAGTGCATCTGTCCCGTAAGCTTGAGGGCATTTGCCCCTCGTGACATACTTCTCCAACTTGTGGTTGCAAGGGGAGGCGAACAGATCGACTTCGGGAGCTACTCCCAGCGACAGGATCCATTTGAACGACTCCACATGGAGAGACCACTCGTTGTGGTTCAACTGGACCCTGGACAGAAAATCTGCTTGAACATTCTGTGAACCTGGAATGTAAACTGCCGAGATATTTACTAGGTGAGTCTGGGCCCAGGACATGATCGGGTCTAATTCTCGCAGCAGAGAGAGACTCCGTGTCCCACCTTGTCTCTTCACATAAGACACTGCCGTGGTGTTGTCCATCCAAATCATTACAGATTTCCCCTCTAGCAGGTGTTGGAAAGATCGAAGACCCTGGTAGGCTGCTCGGAGTTCCAGTATATTGGAGACTGGAGTGTGTCTCTGAAAAGACCATCTCCCCTGTGTCATTTCTGTCAGACAATGAGCCCCCAGCCTGAGTTGCTGGCATCTGTTGTGATCATAGTCCATGAGACTGGAACCAGAGAGTGACAATTGAGCAGATTCCTGCGTTGCAGCCACCAAAGAAGACTGTATCTCATGCTGGAGGAGATATGAATGTACTGATCTTTCTCTTCTGTGTTCCATTGTTGTAGGAACCCTTTCTGGAAGGGCCTCATATGCCAGAGAGCCCATTTGACCATTGGAGCCGTGGACACCATGGTGCCAATGATTTTGAGGCACTGAGAGGCTTTTAGCCGAGGAGAAGAAAGAGCCGGAAGGATTCTCTCCCTCACTACCGGTATCTTCTCTAATGGGAGAGAGATTGAATTCTCGACGGTGTCGAATTGCGCCCCAAGATAGACTAGGCGCTGAGTGGGCTCCAGTTGACTCTTTTGTAGGTTTAGCAGCCAGCCAAACTCTTTGAGGGTCGATATGACCTGATCTCTGTGTGCCAATAACTGATCCTTCTCTTGAGACAGTAGCAGAAGATCGTCTAAGTAATGATGTAGACGTATACCTTTCAATCTTATGAAGGCTACCACTGCTAGAAGAACTTTGGTGAATACTCTGGGCGAAGTAGACAGGCCGAAGGGTAGGCAAATGAATTGTAGATACTGATTCTGAACACAGAAGCGGAGATATTTGTGGAAGTCGGTTGCCACAGGTACATGAAAGTACGCATCTTTCAAATCTATTGAGGCGAGCCAATCTCCCGGCAATACTGCCTTTTGAATAGTTGAGAGTGTTTCCATTTTGAATTTTTCGTTCTTTATGAACTTGTTCAGGTATGTGAGATCTATAACAGGCCTCCAGGCCCCGTTCTTCTTCTGGACTAAGAAGAGGGGTGAGTAAACCCCTTGAAATTTTTCTTGTTCTGGAGCTAGAGCTACCGCTCCTTGAGCCACCAAAGCGTCTACATAGGCGAGCAAGACTTCTCTTCTCTCTTCTGGACAGGGCAAATGAGTTGAGATGAATCTTAGAACTGGATCTACCAGAAATGACCATCTGTGGCCTGTAGAGACCGTCCTTACGGTCCAAAAGTCCGTGATTGAGGCCGCCTAGACATGCTGAAAATGGAGAAGACGTGCCCCCACCGGACATGCCTGAACGGGCCCAATCTCAAAAAGATTTAGTGGAATCTTGTCCAGCAGGCGCTGGATTTTTTGATGACCTCCGAGTAGAGGATTGACCACCTCTCCAGTTTCTTCGGAAATCTCTATTAGGCTTGTAAGAGCGTGCATCTCTTGATCTCTCCGTGTATTGTCTCCTAGGTTGAGGCTTCTTCTGACCAAATAATCGTCTGTCCTGCGGGAGGAAGCCTGACTTTCCGCCAGTAGCCTTGGCAATGGCGCTGTCCAGTTTATTTCCAAAAAGGGAAGTACCCTCAAAAGGGATCTTACACCATGCCTGTTTAGAGGCTGGATCCGCAAGCCACGGGCGAAGCCACAAGGCCCTTTTTGCTGTCACTGAGGATAGCATCGATCTGGACAGAAGACGCAGAACATCGATAGATGCTTCTCCTAAAAATACTGAAGCCAACTTGAGTTTGTGAATAGGGGAGCCTTCAACGGCTTCTTCCGAGAGACTTCCAAGTTTAGATTCTATATCGGATACCCAGATTTCCATGGCTTTAGACATCGTTGCTAATGCCATAACGGGTTTGCAGGCCGCGCCGGCCGTCACAAAGATCCTTTTTAGGTCCAGATCTATTTTCCTATCCAAGGGGTCTTTAAAAGAGACCGCGTCATCCAGGGGCAAAGTGACATGCTTTGCTAATCTTGTAACTGCCGCATCCACAAGAGGAGCAGATTCCAGACGGGCGACATCTTCAGGTTTAAAGGGATATAGTTTCCCAAGTTTGGAGGATAAGGAAGACTTACTATCCCCTTTACTCCACTCTTCAGTAATCACCTCTTGTAATTCAGAGAGGGAAGGGAAGTTGACACGCTCCTTACCAAGGTGCTTGAAGAACTTCCGCTGCTTTTTCTGAGGAGACACAGGATCCTCCCATCTTAGAGCTTCTTTAATGGCTCTGATCAGGGGTGAAACCAGGGCGAACTCAAAGCCGCCTACAGCCCCTTCTTCTTCCGAATCACTGTCAGATGATTTTGAAGAAGTAATGCTCGGTTGAGAGGGGCCTTGATCTTCCTGCACTTCCGCTGGAGAACTAGATGTGGTGGGACCAGGTGGTGGGACTGTACCCCATTCTTTCAGGGACTGTTGTACTATTCTCTTCACTAGAGATTCCAATCCTTGGTCCTCATGCACCCTCTCACCGGCTGCTTGAGCAAAACATGGCTCACATAGGGACTTGTCCTCCGGGACATATGCCCCACAACCCCAACAGGCTCTCTGGTATGTGCGGTGACTCTGGTGTTGTTTATGGTGTCTGGGGGAGGAATTAGAGCGTCTCCCTTGCTGCCTACTCCCTGATGGAGATTCACGGCGTTTAGATCTGGAGGATGAACTCCCACGAGGTCTGACAGGGTCCCTTTCTTGTGGTAAATCAGGCCTGGAAGAGCTGATAAAAAAGAGAAAATCGGGGAGACACTGGATTTAGCCATGACCTAGGGACCAGCAAGCCCTCCCCGCCCCCCCCCCTCTGAAAAATGCCAGCACCCACCTGTTGTGAGAGGGCTGGCCACAGGAGGGCGGTGACGCAGGATGCATACTTCAGGCCAAACAACCAGACTGATAAAGAAAGGTAATACACATCAGACACCATGTACATTGTGGGGTGACAACCATCCGCCTCCCCCCCCCTCCCCCCTCTGCAGTCAAAGCTCCATTGCACATACCTGTAGCAAGGAATCCAGAGACACTGGGAAGCTGCCGCAACGCCCACAGTACATTCCCAAAGTACAGGGGAACCGTCAGCTGTTTAAATCTCCCGCCGGAATGACGTCAGCGGTGATGCGGCCACGGACGCTACTGCGCATGCGCGAGCCAAGCCTCGGCTACGCTCACGACGCACTGCGCATGTGCGGGACCACGAAGCGTCTACCGATTGGACGCTAGAAGCAGAGGAGGAAGAGGAAGGGTTTGCTGGAACGCAGGAAGCGTTCCAGCGCCATTGGGCCAAACAAACATATTGTACAGCGATAGAAAAGAGACAGACAAAGTGCACATAAATAACAAATACCGCTGCCATGAAGGGATGCAATGCGAATCTTCAGACCCATGTCAGAAAATGCCAATCAAGCTTCAGTCAACCGCAGAGAGCAGGGGAATTTAAATGTCACTCACCCGCCCGTGGCTGGGCTCTGGACATGCAGACACCATCCAAAGTATCCTAAGGTAAGCTGGACGTAGTAAGACATCAGAAGTGTAGGTCCTTGGAGGAGGACAAAAAATGAACACCTGCTGTACCTGAGAGCTGAAATTTATGGGAGGGGGGTCCTATACCCTTGGAGTGGAGGCAGGGTTAACCCACACGTAGGCTGCCATGGAGACAGACAGGAAACAAAAATATGTCTGAACCTTTTTCTTATTGAATAAAGTTTGTATCCTGGGTTTTATTGCACTATTGGAGTGTTTTTTTCTTTGCAGGATATACGCTATACCTACCTAATGTGAGGTAAAGTGAAAAGGTGCCTGGCAACCTGGAGGTACATCAGGTGGATAATGTTCTGAGCCATTATTGCCCATCTGAAATGTGACAGGCAACTGGAGCTGGTGAGTTGCACTGGATTGGGGAAAGGAGTGATGATCACTGGAGGCACGGCAGTGTTACACTCTGGTGGATGAAATTCCAATATTTTTATGCACCTTTTCTTTGGGGACACTGAGGAGTTTGCAAATCACTTCATTGATATTCCTCATGTATGAGATTATTACTGATTAGGCACTTTTATTTTTTCATGGACGTGTATTCACAGCACTACCAGTAATTGAGCACTTTAGTTACATTACTGTATGGATAATCCACAAACACAAACTCAGGCCTTAAGCACCCCTTCATTTCTTCTTCATAGCAGGTAAAGTTTATTTTGGCAGGAGGTCCTCCACCAGTGCAATGCTGTTTGATATGTAGCTAAATTTTTTGTAATCTGGCATTTCATGTCGCATTTACAACGTTTGCATGTATCAATGCTGAGGACAATGTCCCCTGATGCATTGCCCTTCTGCACTATAGAATTCCAAATTCCTGCTTTTTATTGTAATGTGACATGGTTTTAGAGCGGGAACCATGCAATCAGTTCCAGTTGCTCACTATTTGAGACTAAAATGCAACTCTGCGCATGGGTGAACTTTGCAGTTCTTTTTTGTTCGGATCCTCTACACTACCTTATCACTATACCCTCAAAACTATCAAAATTGTGTCGCCCTCTCCCTCCGGGACTCCCCAACGAAAGACCGTGAGCAGATGTGCTCCTGGCTTTTATACACTATCCCAACATTCACCGAACCGACTTTCCCTCTGCCAATTGTCAGGACTGTATCAAAAGCCCATGCACCCATTCGTCAGGTTTCCTCCCTCTGTCCAACATGCCTCCCTATTGGAACAGTGTGAACCACTCTCTAGCCAGAATTAGTTGCACAATGAGCAGACCTCACTAACAGATCCTGCTCCCTGGTAGGCAGATCCAGCTCTTCTGGTAAGCAGACAGAGCTCAAACTATACTTTCTCACTAGCACCTACCTAGGAGGGTCCAACATATATATATATATACCAATTGGGGAATAATCTTTAATCTTTAAATTATCATGTCAAATCAACAACAGGTCATTCCACTTCTTTGCCTTAAAAAACTCTTTGGTTGCTTTCACAGTATGCTTTGAGTCATTGTCCATCTGCACTGTGAAGCGCCGTCCAATGAGTTCTGAAGCATTTGGCTGAATATGAGCAGATAATATTGCCCGAAACACTTCAGAATTCATCCTGCTGCTTTTGTCAGCAGTCACATCATCAATAAATACAAGAGAACCAGTTCCATTGGCAGCCATACATGCCCACGCCATGACTATATGCTTTGGATCATGAGCAGTTCCTTTCCTTCTCCATACTCTTCACTTCCCATCACCCTGGTACAAGTTGATCTTGGTTTCATCTGTCCATAGGATGTTGTTCCAGAACTGTGAATGCTTTTTTTAGATGTTGTTTGGCAAACTCTAATCTTCCTGTTTTTGAGGCTCACCAATGGTTTACATCTTGTGGTGAACCCTCTGTATTCACTCTGGTGAAGTCTTCTCTTGATTGTTGACTTTGACACACATACACCTACCTCCTGGAAAGTGTTCTTGATCTGGCCAACTGTTGTGAAGGGTGTTTTCTTCACCAGGGAAAGAATTCTTCGGTTATCCACCACAGTTCTTTTCCGTGGTTTTCCTGGTCTTTAGGTGTTGCTGAGCTCACCGGTGCATTCTTTCTTTTTAAGGATGTTCCAAACAGTTGATTTGGCCACACCTAATGTTTTTGCTATCTCTCTGATGGGTTTGTTTTGTTTTTTCAGCCTAATGATGGCTTGCTTCACTGATAGTGTCAGCTCTTTGGATCTCATATTGAGAGTTGACAGCAACAGATTCCAAATGCAAATAGCACACTTGAAATGAACTCTGGACCTTTTATCTGCTCCTTGTAAATGGGATAATGAGGGAATAACACACACCTGGTCATGGAACAGCTGAGCAGCCAATTGTACCATTACTTTTGGTCCCTTTTAAAAAGTGGGAGGCACATATACAAACTGTTGTAATTCCTACACCTTTCACCTGATTTGGATGTAAATACCCTCAAATTAAAGCTGAAAGTCTGCAGTTAAAGCACATCTTGTTTGTTTCATTTCATATCCATTGTGGTGCTGTATAGAGCCAAAAAGATTAGAATTGTGTCAATGTCCCAATATTTATGGACCTGACTATGTATATGTGTATATATATATATATAATACTGCCCATACCATAAGATGTCACGTTGGAAGGGATTAGAAAAAATGAATGAAAGTCTCCTTCCATGTACCCATATACAGGTTGGCCAATGAGGGTGAAAATTTTCACCCCATTGACATACCAAAAAACTCCAAAAAGTCGACTCCATCAAAATAAAAATTATTATGGAGTAAAGAAATTCAGCATCATCAAAATATGAGCTAGATCAGTAGAGATTTTCTTTTTTTTTTTTCTCAAAAAAGGGTGCTTTATTGAAGAAATCAAAATAGGTAACAATTAAACATACAGTGTTTGTAGATATACATAACTCGGAGCAGAGTAATGTTCAACAACATATAACATTACAGTAAAACCTTGGATTGCGAGCATAATTCATTCTGGAAACATGCTTGTAATCCAAAGCACTCTTATATCAAAGCGAATTTCCCCATAAGAAATAATGGAAACTCAGATGATTCGTTCCACAAGTCCTTCAGGTTATAGTCTATATACAAAGATTATAGCAATGTAATAGGTTGTGTAACCATAAAATGTCCATCCACAATATGCAGCCTTCCCAAGGGGATTAGAAGCAAAATCTAGCAGAACTGCAGAATATAAGAGAGATGAGAGGCGCCTCTAAGTGTAGCAATATGGTTACATTTAATGAAGGTTCAACATTTAACAACTCACATGGTTGATGATTAAAATAGGCACATCTAAGTATGCAGACATCTGGGGTAAAGCTGTCCACATAGACCATCTTCTGAACCACCGGATCTCACCACTGTCAGTCTGCAATCCTGACCGGGAAGAATAGCCTGCAGTAGAGCGATCTGAAAGTGAGGCTTTGAATCACTCGTGGAGTGCAGCGGGGAAGGGATGATGAAGATGGCTGTGCAGAGGATGGTCTATGTGGACAGCTTTACCCCAGATGCCTGCATACTTAGATGTGCCTGTTTTAATCATCAACCATGTGAGTTGCTAAATATTGAACCTTCATTAAATGTAACCATATTGCTACACTTTAGAGGCTCCTCTCTTCTTTTTTATACATGATGCTACTTGTATATCAAGACATCGCTTGTATATCAAGTAAAAATTTATTTTAAAAATTTGCTTGTCTTGCAAAGCGCTCTCAAACCAAGTTACTCTTAAACCAAGGTTTTACTGTATATCAAGGGAGAGAGCAAGAAAGTATTTACTGTCAACATATTAGGTGTCGTGAGCATTACTCATCATCATATCGCTTGATATTACATCCAAATTCAATAGTAAATCATCAGTTAGTATAACATTACAAGTGTTGCAATCAGTAAAAATAGGCTTTCAGTAAATCGCCAACTCTTTAACGGAGCTGGTGATGATCCAACAAGGTGGAAAGGCAGAAAGAGTATAAAGAAGAAAAGAAAAAGAGAAAGAGACTAAACAGAAGGGGGGGGGAGAGGGGAAGGAAGGTATAGGGAAGAGGGGAAGGAAGGTATGGGGAAGAGGGTGGTGTATGAGGCTGCACGTCCCAGACTTAGCCATTATTGCTTCTTATGAACTGGGTCCAACGCCAGAGTGGGATTCAAAGAAGCTGGTTAATGTGGTGTGGTTGGCGTTTAGCTGTCGAATTTTAAGGAGTGATATTCTTGGGAAACCGAAAAGAGCAACCAGTTAGACCATATCTTATGGAGCGAGTCATTCCTTTCAGTTTTCATAGCGGCTGTCTTTTCCATTTCATATACTTGGTCCATTTTTATAATCCAGTCTTTGGTATGTGGTGTGTTGATGGAGTTCCACTGCAGTGGGATCAGACTTTTGGCTGTGTTTAGCATATGTCTTACTAGAGAGAATTTGTATTTTTTGTAAGAGAATGAATTTATATGGAGCAGGAAAGTAGGCACATCGAAATCGAGGTCTATCCCTGTAATGTGCTTAATCCAGTGTGCTATAGATGTCCAGAAGGGTTTGATTTTGGGGCATGTCCACCAGATATGGAGGAACCTACCTTGAGCTTTTCCACGTCGCCAACACGTATCTGTGAGCTTAGGGTATCAGTGTTTAAGTTTGACCGGGTTCCTATACCACTGTGTTCTAATCTTAAATGCATTCTCTTGCAGTTTAGTGCTGAGTGAGCATTTATATGAAAAGATACACGATTTCCTCCATTGTGCTGCGCTGAATTTTTTGTTTAAATCCCCTTTCCATATAATTTTAAAAGGGTCTGGGAGGTCCCTAGGCAAGACATTTAACCACTTATAGGCTAAAGAGGTAACTTTCCTCATTTGGACCTGAAGTATGCAGCATTGTTCAAAGTTTGTGAGGTCTCTGAAGAGAAGGGATTTGTTTTTGCAATTTTGGAGGAAATCGTGCATCTGGACATAGTTCCAGTATGTCAGATGATGTCTAGTGGAGCATTTATTTTTCAGCTCGCGGAAATTCAAAAGTTTGGAGTTTAGGAAGCATTTTGAAGCTATCAGAGGAGTTGGTGTACCTTTCACTATCCTAATCAGTGACTTGTTTTGCACCCCTGGTGGGAAGTCAGGGTTGTTGTACAAGGATGTAAGAGGTCCTGGGCAGGAAGAGAGGTTGTATTTTAGCATTGATTTTTGGAAGATCGTAAGAGAAGTATTTATCAATGGGTGTGTTTTGATCTCTGTTGGGTAAGAAGATTGATTAGACCAAAGAAGATAATGCTTATCTAATTTAGACCAGTGTTTTTCGAGGTTTACCCAATCGATTATCCTCGTGAGGTGTGTAGCTAGATAATATTTATAGAAGTTTGGAATCCCCATCCCTCCATCCTCCCTATTTCGTTGAAGATATTGAAGGTTAATTCTTGGGTGTTTGTTAGCCCAAATGAAGCATCTTTATAGAAGTAAGTTTGCGAAAGAAGGAGGCGGGATGCGGATGAGTAGGGCATGAAAAAGGTACAACAATCTGGGTAGTACCGCCATCTTGACTATGGCTGCCCTCCCAAACCATGAGAATTTGCCTTTGTCCAATCTTTTGAGATCACTAGCGAGTTTCTTTAACAAGGGGAGAAAATTGGTTTCAAATAATTTTTCTGGTTTTGAAGTAAGTCTGATACCCAGATACTTCAGGGAGGATTGCTCCCATCAGTATGGGCAGTTGGCTTTGGTCTGATCTATCATGTGGGGCGGAAGGGTCAGGTTTATAGCTTCAGATTTCGAGTTATTTGCTTTAAAGTAAGACAAATATCTGTAATTTTTGAATTGTTGATTTTAGGTTGGGGATGGAGATATGGGGTTTTGCAATGTAGAAAAGTAAATCGTCAGCATAAGCCGCAACTTTAAACTCTTTTTGGTGTATCGTGATACCTCGGATAGAGGGATCTAGGTTAATAGATCTTATTAACGGTTCTAAGGTTAGGATAGATAAAAGAGGGGAAAGGGGGCAGCCCTGTCTTGTTCCGTTATGTAACTCTAGCGAATCAGAAAATACCCCATTAACTCTCACTTTGGCTTGAGGAGACGAGTAAAAGGCCCGAATCCATGACATCATATTGGATCCAAAGCCAACATGATCACAAGTCGCGAAGAGAAAATCCCAGGCAACACGATCGAAGGCCTTCTCTGCATCTGTAGACAACAGGAGGCCCTTGAAGTCGACCTTTTGGGCTCCATGGATTACATTTATTGATTTAATTACGTTGTCCCTGGCTTCCCCTCCGGGCATGAACCCAACCTGGTCTGGTCTGATTATTTTTTCCAAAAGGGGCCTAATTCTGTCCGCCAGAATTTTCGCCAGAATTTTAAGATCAGTGTTTAATAATGAGATCGGTCTGTAGCTGGAACAAGCACTTGTGTCTTTGTCTGGTTGGGTATCACTGTTATGTGGGCCATCAAGAAGTCATTAGAGGGTTTGTGGTTATTCTTTATTACGTTAAGGGCTTCAGAGAGATGGGGGGAGAGAGTGTCAGTGTCAGTGTAGGTTTTATAGTATTGTGAGGTAAAGCCATCAGGGCCTGGACTTTTCCCAGGTTTTAAAGCTTTGATGGCTCCTCTAACCTCATCAGTGGTGATATCCAATTCCAAGGTGGGTAGGCTCTCTGCGTCTAGAATAGGTAAACCGCTTTCAACCAAATAGTCTTTAATGGCGTGAGATCTATGTGTGGTGATTCCATCAGGTTTGTTCTGGGGTGGTATGTTATAGAGTTTTGCATAAAAATCTCTAAAGGTGTTCGCGATAGCTCTAGAGTCTTGTATGAGATGACCTTGTGAATTTTTAATGCCAAAGATGTTATTAGCAACTTGTGTTTCCTTAAGTGCTTTGGCCAGGATTTTGCCCGATTTATCGCCCTGCTCATAATATATAGACTTTTTAAGGAAGAGAATGCATTTTGCATTTGATTCCAAAAGAGCGCGGAGTTCTTTCCTAGACTGGTTCAGGTCTTCCTCTACTTGTTGGGCTAGTAATTGTTTATGTTTTATTTCTAGTTCTCTAATCCTGGAGAGCAGCTTAGCTTATCCCTTACTTCTTTTCTTTGCCTTTTTTCCTGTGCACCGATGCAAATCAACTCACCTCTGGTCACCGTCTTATGAGCTTCCCAGATTGTAAGAGCTGAGATCTCATTTGAGCAATTATCTGTAAAGTAGTTATTCAAAACAGATTGGATGTGAGTTTGAGTGGGGAGATCCAGCAGTAAAGATGGGTTAAGTCTCCAGGAGTGGTAGCATGTGAAGAGAGATCGGCGCGTGATCCGTAATAGTGATCAGTCCGATCTCAGTTCTCAAGACATCTGATAAATCTCTTTGAGAGATGAAAATGTTATCAATTCTGGTGTAGCGTTTATGGGGGGCGGAGTAATAGGTAAAATCTTTTGTGGAGGGGTGTAGTGTTCTCCACGTGTCTACCAATGTAAGGGATTGTAGTAATAGTTTAATTTTTTTAAGGACAGTATAGGTGATGCTAGATTTATCAGTGGAGGTGTCACAAAATGGGTTCAATGGAATATTGAAATCTCCACCTAAGATGATGCATCCCGGGCAAAACTTTACAGTTCAGATATCATTTGGGCACAGAATGTTAGATGTGCTTTATTAGGGAAGTAAACGTTGGCCAATGTAATCGGTTTATTAGCTAAGGTGCCGGAGACAAAAATATATCTGCCACCTGGGTCGGCTAGTTGTCTGTCAAAGACAAAAGAGGTGTCCTTATGAATCAAGATAGCTACTCCCTTTGTCTTTGCCTGTTCGTTTGAGGCATAATAAGCTGTCGGGAAGAATTTGTTCGTCAAAGACGGATGTGTAGGCCCTTTAAAGTGTGTTTCTTGTAGGAATGCCACTTGTGGTTTGCATTTTTTAAGTTCATACAAAATTATTTTCCTTTTTTCAGGTGTGTTTAGACCATTAATTTTATGCAAGATCAAAAGTGGGTTCTTACCCAGTTGTGAGTAAACCATGTTGATCAGCCGGAATTCTTCCCACAGTCAGGGTCCACACCTAGAAGGACTTGATGAGCACAATCAGTAGTATTTCGGTCAGGGGTAGGGAGAGGGAGAGAGAGATAAAAAATAGAGGGGAACAATGAAACTGAAGATATGAGAGAAGAAAGAGAGTGATATAGAGAAGACACAAGGTAGAGCGAAGTCGGAGGTATCAACTATGTGATCTAACCGAGATCGCTTAGGATGAAGCACAATAAGATATCAATAATTTCAAGCAATATATCCTTATGAGGTAGTGGAGAGCGTCACAAGAGGGTAACCTCTAGTAAAATAACTATAGGTTAATCTCCAATATGAACTCAGAGCGATCGTCTTTTCCAATGCAGTTATATGAAAATAATTTTAACAGTTATAATAACAGGCAACAAGGTGATAACAAATAAAACTCCTAGCCTGATATGATAAGAAGTGTTGCCCATGCGCACTACTATGCGCAGCCAACAATCAAGAAGTGACTCCAATAAGCCCCTAGTTGCAACTTGCGGCAAGAAAAAAGGCGGAAATTTCCAGAATAGAATGTAGCAATATTTATCAGTTTATCACTTCAGATCTTTTTAGTCCCCTTTTCATTAGGATCCATTGAAAAATCGTAGAGAACATAGGCGTGCGCAGAGGGTGTGCCGGGTGTGCCCGGGCACACCCTAATCCCCCTGTGCGGCGCAGATTCCCCCTGCTGATATGTCACCAAAGCCCCCCAACGGGACTTCAAAAACAATTGTACGAAAATAAAAATCTACTAACACTGTCCACTACCCTACTGACACCAACCTCTGCCCTACTGATGCCAACCTCTGCCCTACTGACAAGTCCACTGCCCTGATGGCACCAACCTCTGCCCTACTGACACCAACCTCTGCCCTACTGACAAGTGCACTGCCCTACTAACACCATCCATGTTTTAATACATTTGGGGTGCACACCCTAATGCAATAGGCTGCGCACACCTATGGTAGAGAAAAAATGAAAGAGATAAAAACAAATAAAAGTTATCAGGAATATGGCCTGGTAGCATACTTGCCAACATTTGAAAAAAAATTTCCAGGGACACTTTGCAGCACAGCTATCAATTACTTACCACACCCACTTCCCTGAAGCTCCGCCCACTCTGCATAATTAATCTCCGCCTACTTATCAGATGATAGGGTCTACTTCATAAAGAGAGAATTACAGGAAATTGAAAAGGGAATTGAAAACTTGAGGCCAAAGTAGCAGAGTTGGAATAATTCTCCCATTCAGCTGCACTACTTCTGCCTAAAGTTTAAAATTCTCATCACAATTCCCTGCAATTCTAAAGTGTCAGCTTGTCGGAAGGTGCTCTGCCTCCCCCTGCTGGCGGATTTCGGAAAGTGCACCATGCTGACATCCTGGCTCCGGTGACACGTTAAATTTGCGACAGACTGGAAGAGTGAGCGGGCACCGAGAGAGAGAGAGAGAGAGAGACAACCTGCTGCCAGAACAACAACACATAGCTGGGGTGAGAGCGACACTGTGTGGAAAAAATTAAAAAAAATTTTTTTTTTTTTTAAATGATTTACATTGTCCCTGATTAACAGGGACAGTGTAAATTACCCGGGACAGGCTCCTATTTGCCGGGATTGTCCCGGGAAAAACGGGACAGTTGGCAGGTATGTGGTAGGCATCCATAATAGCTGTCTTTACTGAACTCAGCTTCCGTAATAAAGGGGAGACCTGGTGGGATAGTCTTCGGACCCGAGTCTCAGCGAGTTTGGAGCAACAAAAGAAAACCATTATGAGGGTTATAACACAGGTACCTACATTATCAGAACACGGAAGTCCTCTTCTGGGGATTTATGTTGGTATGGATCAAGTGTGCCAAGCTTCGAGAAAGCGACTGTAAGAGAGCGTTAAAGGCAATAGATGACACAAATCATTAAATGTTTAAATAGTGCAGAAACTGTTCTCTATGCCAGGGTTATGCAAACTGTGGCCCTCCAGCTGTTGCAGAACTACAAATCCCATGAGGCATAGCAAGACTCAAGCATGACACCCAGAGGCAGAGGCATGATGGGACTTGTAGTTTTGCAAAAGCTGGAGGGCCACAGTTTGCATATCCCTGCTCTATGCTTTCCATGTGGAGAAATCTTATCAGAAGAGGGACTCTCTATGAGTGAGGAGATAGTCACATAGGGGAAACAGATCATCCGAATGTTCAAAGGAAGATGTGTGTTTGGTCAGATCTGTGCGAAAGGTGGTAAGCTGAGAGCTTCATGAAGATTTGAGAAAGGACAACTGATTGCAAATTCTGGCAAAGTGTGGACTTTGCTGCCATCTAGCAGTAGAAAAAGTGAACTGGGTATTGGATGATACTAATTTTTCTCAGGCAGGAGAAATCTGACAACGTAAATGAGCAGACTGCAGGATAAAAAAGCAGGACCAGGATAGAACAGAGTAACTTAAGGGAAAAGGTATAATCCAAAGATTATTAGCAATCCGGCAATGAACTTGTTCAGAGGCGTTCTCTGTTTTTCGGAGTTTTATGCCTCGTACACACACATCGATAGTTGGCCGTGTATTTTCGGCTGATTTTCGGCTTGTTAGTATGATGCTTTCGACAACCGACTCCGACTTTTCGGCCGAATAAAATCTGGTGTGCAGGCTATAAAATTTTTGTTGGCCGTCACCACAACGGCCGCTTTTCCGTCAGTCAGTACAGATTTCGGCATACAAAAATCTGATGAGCAAGACTGGGCATGCTCAGAGATGAAAAAACACACGGAAAGTAAAACATCACATGACATCACTTCTGAAGTAGATTTTTGTTGGCCAAGAAAATTTGTGTGCAGTCTAGAGCACATTTCAACCAACATAACAACAATGGACAAAAGTCGGCCGATCATCGTTGCGTGTGTACGAGGCATTAGGTGTTTTAGGTGAGGCTCCAAACAGAGAGTTTAACTCATGTTTTCTCTGCTGCTTTCCCTTCTTGTGATGTGGGGAACGAGAGGAGGAGGCCTCTACTTTTTTCTACTGGTGGACCTTGTGAGTGTGGGAGTAGAAACTCAGCATACCAGTCTGGCAGGTCTACGTCACCCAGGCGTAGATTGGCACAGAGATCTGGAAGGTCAGCCGGGGTGCGTAATAAGTGCTGTTTGCCCCCAGATGTGACCTGCAAAGTGAAGGGAAATTTCCATCTGTTCTGGATGTTTTTATCCCTGAGAATTTCCAGTAAAGGTTTAAGGGCCCTCCTGTTCTTTAAGGTGATGGGGGAGAGATCTTAAAATAGCTGTATTGGATTATCATTGAAGAGAATGTGATCATTTTGTCTGGCTTTTACCAAGAGTTCCTCCTTCAATGGGTGGCTAGAGAGACAGCAGATGATGTCTCTGGGGGGTGCATCATCAGGGGCTTTGGGACAAAGCGCCCTCTCAAAATCAATGGGGGATTCCTCTGGGCATTCTAGGAGGCTGTTGAAAACTGACTGCAGGGCTGGTTTAATCTGCTCTCTTTCAACCGACTCTGGAATCCCTCTGAAGCGGACATTATTTCTGCGGACTCTATTGTCTAAGTCCTCAATCTGTCTATTCATGTTTATGAGGTGAGAGTGAGTCAGGGTTACTTCCTCCAGTTTTCTGATGGCTTTATCTCTCTGCCTCCCAGCCTTCTCTACCGCCGCCATTTGATCAGAGAGTCTTGTAATATCTGCCTTAAGATCAATGATGGCAGCTGCAAAGGAGCCTTTTATGTCTGCTGCAATGGCTGTCATATCCTTATATGTCAGGGGGTGATCTAGGGGTTCGTGGTCACCTACCATGTCCTCGGTATCTGCCACAGAGTCCGTCTCATAATCTCTGTCCTCCTCCTGCAGCGCCGCCCACGCCATCTTGAGGCCTAGAGATCCCTTTCTCCTGGAATGCTTGGATCTGAAGAAATCGGGTATGTTTTTTATAGAATTGCCGGTTCGGGACCGCAAGGTGTTAGTGCTGTGTCCCGGGTTTGCTAAATTTGCCCATATTTGTGTACAGGGATGCCTGTTAGAGCCGTGGAGACTGGATCGCTCGTGGAGCTCTTGATTCAAGCGGCCATCACTCGTGCACAAAACGACCCCCCCCCCCCCGGATTTTCTTTAATTGACAGAAGAGCCAAGTTGTGCATCAGGTGTAACACATGCAAAATCAGCTTCCCAAGCAAGCTCCTTATATTGAGCCAAAACCATCTTGATATCTCTAATGTTGCCTGGGAAGTCTCTTCACCAAAGGCTTAAGGTGGTAATCTACCCACTTATCAATTAAAGACAATAAGTAAAATGTGTTGGCACTCAAAATGTGGGGTACAAAAACCTTGTGCTATTAGGTTAGTGATGAACCAATATTATTTGCATAACACATCGCATAACAAAAAAAAGTGCATATTGTAAAAACGTTAAAAAAAAAAAATGTGACAAAACATGCAATACAGAAAATAAAAGTGCAATGGGGGCTGTATGTTGCTTAGAAGAATACATCATCAACCTGCAAGGAGTGGCAGTTTCTTCCCTGCTGCACGACATCCTGATCTCCCCTGCAACAAGCAGATTCCCCACCCCTGCATGGTATTCATAAAAGAAGACTGAAGAGGTGGATGTGTCATACTCTTGAGTTTGAAGTTGAACTGTAATATGATTGCCTTGTAAAAATTCTGGTCTGAAGCCGTTATCACTGCTTTTCTGCCTGAAACTGCAGGGGTAACTGGAGTATAAGAATATAGTGTGTGTCAGCTATCCATTGCCAAAGGAGATAACATACAGTTTATGGTGTTGTGAATGCTGAATACCCCCTTGGTGGGGAGCGTCTTCTGGTGAGTGCGGCACAAATGGGGGAGCAATAGTGAAGAAGACTCCAGCACATTTTTTGATTTCTTGATTGTTGTGCATATCATATTTGAGGACTGTCGTTAAACATGGTGCAAGCACTTGTCACTTTCTTGCACCGAGTCACTTTTTACACTGAGTCACTATGAACGTTGTATTAGAAATATTTTATTGTACACGTCACTTTACCACTCAATCACTTACATTGATATATTGGAGTTTTGTGATCTGTCTCAAACTATTAATTTATGTACAGCACTTATGTAGAATAGGTTTGGGTGCATACATACACACTAAGTATTGTAATAGATCCAGCACAAGCAGCGCAACATCCACCAATCTTCTCAAATACACACTGATAATGCCCAACACCAAAAAATATTTTATGTATAAAAAGTGCTTCTGGGCAAACGTATCTTCCCAATGCTTCACCAGGAGTGCTCATTTGGTGGATGGCAACTCACCAAAGGTGTTTGACCTCTTTTTACAGAAGGCTGAATTGTGCTTATGGAAAAACCAGATTGGTTCCTGGGTTAGCATCCCTCCATTCTGATACTCCCTCAAGGAAAGTAAAAAAGGAGATACCAGGTTAAAATCCCCTAGTCTAGGAGTTTATGTACTCACTGACTCAATTAGGTGTGGTAGTTGCGTAAAAAATTGCAGACAAATAAGAAGGGGTACAAACTGTAAAAAGTAGGCAATAAATTAACCACGCAGCATAATGTACAAGGATTTATTGAAAATTACTGAACATATATGGAATATATTCAATTAGTGAACTTTCTACACCTTTCAGAAATTAACAAAAAACAACCCATGCAGATAACATTATTAAAAACAAGGCCAGTTAATGATTGTGTATGGGAGCCAATAGCTATCAGGGACCCAGTAATGTGTAAGGGTTCAGTCATGTATTCAGTGAATTCTTTTCAATCCAAAGTGCTGAAAGCCAGCATTTATTAAGGATGTGAGCCCCCTAAAGGTAATAGATAGCACTGAATTGACAAGTGTTTCCTTAGTATTGTAACTGGATGCAATAGTGAGCCATATGGTAAATATGTTCCCTGTGATTTTGTGAATAAATCACTTTAATTTTCTCTTTCAATATCTATTTTATTGTAATTTTCCAAAAAAAAAAAAAAAATAATAATAAACATACACAAAAGAAACAAAACAGCAAAATATCAACATAAAATGTTGCAATAAAATTATTGATCATAACATTTTACCTCAAAAAAAAAAAAAAAAAAAAGGGGGGGGGGGAGAAGAGGAAAGAAGGAAAGGACAGGGAGAGAAATAGGAAAGGGGAACCTTCCATCCAACTCAGTTTAACCATCAAACAATGGGGTTTCCATATATATATACTCATTATTTTCGATCTATCGTCACTAGACGTCGATCTTATAATAAAAGAGAGACCTGTTCCCCATAGCCCATTCACATTTTACCTCATGATCAATAAATTCCTTCCTACTAAGCAATCCTTACATTAACACACATACCTTATTTAATCCATTGTCACCATACATCTTAGATTGTTTAGCCATGAATTAATATTATATATTTTCCCAAGGGATGTTGTGTAGTGCAGATATGTTCAAATTTAACTGAATCCCGAATAGCAATCAGGACTCCACGCGTCTTTTTCAGACCATTAGCCATAAATATGTGTGGAAAATGTTCAAACTGAAAGAGTGGACACTTAGAGGCAGCAAAATGTGTCTCCTGGGCAAAAATTATATCAGCTTGGTGCGATTTAGCTTCCTTTAATAGCGCCGCTCTTTTATAGGGGCTATTAAGGCCTTTAGTATTTATAGAAACAATAGTCAATGGCATTGGATATACAAACCATTTACTCTTTTGCCGCTAGGATCTCTTACTTTTAACTTTTTTTGTACCCAAATTTGCTTTATACAGCTATCTGTATTCTTATCAAACCATTTCTCCAAGTGTACCCCTAGGATCCCTATAATTTGTCTTTCTGGAAGGGAAGGGAAGGGAAGGGAAGGATAAGGAAGGGGAAGAGGGAAAAAAAAAAAAAAACCCTAAAAAAAGAAAAAAAAACAGACTATACACAAAAATATAATAATAAAGAAACACCTGAACCATTGCAGGCAAATGGGCAGTTATTACTGCTTAAGACGGGGGTACAAATTAACGGTGTTTTATAACACCAACCTACTCTCCCTAAAGGAGAGATAAATGAGCTCTGAGCAGTGCTCAGCCCCATCCTCCCATACCTCCCTGTGCGGCCTTACAATATAAGTACTAAATATACTCCCGAATAATTTCAAAGGATTTTTAATTCCCCTCCACCCCCTCCCCACTCTATCCCCTATTCTGTTCAGTTCCCCCTGATCAAATTAACATGGAGGATGCTAGGGGGGGGGGGGGAGGGATGGAGGTGAAACAAAAACCTCAAGTTTCTCTCCTACCACATCTCCCTCAATCAAGTATCAGAAGTGATCAATTGCCAGTTTTTAAGGAGTTGTACTCCCTTTTCCACGCTGTGAACAGGGAACGTTTTTCCCTTCCATGTAATTAATAATTTTGAAGGAAATCCCCACTTATAAATAACATTAGGAGATCGCAATATCTTGGTAAGAGGGGCCAATTTCTTCCTGTTCATTGCGGAATATCGGAATATAGAGATATCCCCTTAAATTGTTCGGGAAGTGCTGGATTTTTCCTTGCCGCTATCATTACCCTCTCTTTTACATGATAATAATGCACTCGTATAAGAATATCTCTTGGAACTTTGTCAGACAGAAATTTTGGTTTGGGGATACGATGAGCTCTGTCTACACATGATTCAACATCACTCAACGCAGGGATAAGCGATTTCATATATTGTTGCACAAAACTTGTCAGATCGCTATGGAGAACCGATTCAGAGACTCCTCTAAATTGAATATTGTTTCTCCTTGCTCGATCCTCCAAATCCGCCAATTTATTCTGGAGGTGCTGAATCTCTGTTTCGTGATCTGCATATGTATCCACAAGCTCATTATGCGCAACATATAGATCAGACATTTTTTTTTTTCTAGATGTACAATCTTGTTGCTATGCAGTTGTGTAGTTTTACTCAAAGGTGTTATATCAGAAAACAACAACATTTTTTTCATAGTAGTTTCAGATATTGCTTGATCAGAAGTAGGAAACCCCTCAATCAGGCCTTCCTTAGCTACTTCTAATGATGGTGAAGGTCGATCGTTTTGGGTATTAATGTCTGACTTCAATGTTGTAGCCTCAAGTTGGTCCTCCCCATGACCTTTGGCTCCTATATTAAACAAAGGGTCAGAGGGCTCAGATATAGCGTCCCAAGGAATGAAGGTTTGGGGGGGCATTCATTGCTCCACCAACACCTATGGGATTGTGACAGACCAATCAACACATAATAAGTTGGTATTTATGCTCATTTGCATATTCGAATTTGATTGGTCCATTTTAAAGCAACTGTAATAACGGTTATGTGTGGTTATGACCTTATCTAAGTTATAACTGCGTCAGCAGTTAATCTAACGGCGGGGACAGAAGAGGAAAGTTGTCCTCCTGTTTCTCCCTGCTTTTCATTGCCTAGGAGCTGACTTTTACTCCGCCATCGGTGCCTGTTTTCCGGCTTTCAGATTCTCCACCTTGCCCCTGCTCTGCTTTCAATTTCCCCGGTCAGTGACTTTGATTATTCCTCTGTACTTTCCGGAGCTCTGTGCAGCGGATTGTTCACTGCCTGTGAACCCCCCCCCCCCCCCCTGCCTCTGCCTGCACTTCTCCCGGACACTGACCTTCAAATGCAGTCCTTGCTACAATCGGTCCTGGAGAGGGCTAGCTCCTCAGAAGGTGAAGCCTGGATCCGCCGCTGTCTTGCCTTGCCGGACTGCCCTGTTCCTCCGGATGTTAATTCTGGCATGTTCACGGCCCCCTCCTCCTCTGCTGAGCCCCGTGGTGGACTTCCTTCTCTCCCCAGGAACCGAGTGGTGAGCCGCCGCCTTCCTTCCCCTGCCCGCCCCTCTCGGTCTCCGCCTCCTGCCTCTAGAGATGTCCGTCATTTGACTGCATCTGTGACGGCCCCCCCCCCCCCCCCCCCGGCGACTGCACTGCAAACTACTCTAGCCATGACAACAGGCCTAGAAGGAAGCCTAAGAGGTTTAATTCCCCATCGCCTCCTCGCAGCTCCGCTGCTTCTAAGAAGGGCAGGAGCGGGCGTTCTATGGACAGACGTCACAACACATTATTAAATATGCCTGCTGTTTGTCCTCCTCCTGAGGTTTGTGTCTCCCCCTCCCTTATTTCTTCTGTTCCTTCACAGGATGTTGCTTTGGAGCCACCTTCTGGTGAGAATGAGGTACTACATGCCCAAGATTTGCCAGAAAATGTGTCAGCTCCTATGACAAGTGGTGAGTCTGACAATATTCAAATGTTATTGGATTTGGCAAGGTCATTTAATGTTTTGGTAAATCAAGTTGTTAATGTACAAAGATTACCTGTTAATAATGTTGCACCTGTTTGGGGTGGTAATGTAGGTGCTGTTTCTGATTTACCTTTGTCTAATGTTTCTTCTGTACCTGTATCCACTTTTCAAGTGCCTGTGCCAGTATCCTCTTCTTCTATTCCTGAAACATGTTATAAAGAGGCTATGACGTGCGAACTTTCGCCGTTGGGTTATCATTTGAATTTAGTGTTGAAAGAGAAGATCTGGAAAGGGGAATTTGTAGATATATTATCTTTACTTCCTTCTTCTAAAGATAACCGTTTTGATAAAAAAGATAATGAGAAATCTGATGAGCGCAGAACACCGGCCAGATCTTTTAACAATTGGCTTCAAGGTTTCTCTATCTACGCCAGTGTAATGGGAGAAAAACATCCTGAATTTTGTAGTGGTTTGTTTCAACATGTTGAAATAGTTCTAGAAGCCTATAAAAATTTTAATGGGCTAGCCTGGTTTTTTTATGACGAATCTTTTCGTCAAAAACTTGCTATACATAAATCTATGCGTTGGGGGACGAAAGACGTTGGGCTTTGGCTGAACCTTCTTTTGCCTCAGCGTTCTTTTGTGAAGCCAATGTCTGTCACCCCTCCTGCTCCTTTTAAAAAAGGTTTGTGCTTTAGCTTTAATGAAGGCCAATGCAAGTGGCCGGGCACATGTAGATATAAACATGAGTGTTCTTTTTGCGCGGGCGCTCATTCTGCCTCGAGATGTTTTAAGAAGCTGGCATCTCACTCTGCCAATCCGCAGCCTGAGATTTTTCGTAAAAGTGGTCACACCGGTGAAAGTAGCAGAAATGCAACCGTGGCTTCAATTATGGCCAAACCGACTGATAGCTCGCATCCTATTTGATGGTTTCTCTGTTGGTTTTCTACTGCCTTCCTTTACAGGTTCAGGATGTGTAGTACATGATAACTTGAAGTCGGTGTCTAGAAATGGAGCTGTAGTTGCTGAAAAAATTTTAAAAGAGCTTCGTGATGGCAGAATTGATGGCCCTTTTATTGCGCCTCCTTTTGTTAATTTTCGAGTTTCACCATTGGGAATTATTCCGAAGAAAGAACAAGGCTCTTTTCGTCTTATACACCACTTGTCATTTCCTAAAGGCTTATCGTTGAATGACGAGTTGGATCATGACATTTGTGCTGTTTCCTATTCTTCTTTTGACGATGCCTTGCGCATAATTCGCAATGTTGGTGATTCAGTACTATTGGCAAAAGCTGATGTTAAATCAGCTTTTAGGCTTCTTCCCATTCACCCTAGTGCATACAATTCGTTGGGTTTTAAATTCGATGGTTTTTATTTCTATGACAAATGCCTCCCAATGGGTTGTTCTTTATCATGTAAATATTTTGAGATGTTTTCTTCATTCTTGGAATGGGTGGTTTGTTATCGCACGAAATCTCTTAATGTTGTTCATTATTTGGACGACTTCCTCTTTGTAGGTAAGGCCGGCACTTCTGACTGTTTAACCCTTTTTTCGGAATTTGTTGTTGTATGTCGCCAATTTGGAGTTCCCTTAGCTCACGAAAAATCAGTTTTTCCTACTAGGTGTTTAGAATTTCTAGGCATTACTATTGACACCGCTGCGATGGAGTTTCGTTTGCCTCCTGAAAAAATTTATAAGCTGTATACTCTAATTGATTTTGTCTTGTCCAAACAAAAAGTCACTTTGAGGACTTTGCAGTCAGTTTTGGGTTTATTAGCCTTCGCGTCCCGGGTTATTCCCATTGGTAGAATTTTTTCGAGACGTTTATATAAAGCTATTGCTGGTGTTTCATCCCCCTTTCATTTTATTCGCCTAACTCGCAGTTTACGCGATGATTTGCTTGTGTGGAAAAAGTTTTTAATGAATTATAATGGGTGTTGTTTATGGAGACAGCCTTTTTGCACCTTGTCTGCCTTAGATTTATATACCGATGCTTCAGGTTCCATTGGGTATGGGGCTTTCTGGCAAGGCCACTGGTCAGTTGGCTTGTGGCCTGAACCTTGGAAATTGTCCGGATTGACTAAGAATATAGTTTTCTTGGAAATTTTTCCATTACTGGTTTCCTTAGAGTTGTGGGGTTCTAATTTCCGTAATCGTAATTTGTTGTTTCATTCAGATAATATGGGTGTTTTCTATGCCATCAATTGTTTGACTTCTAAATCTTTGCCTGTATTAACTATTTTGCGTCAATTGATTTTTATGTGTTTAGAACTGAATGTTTGGATTAAGGCGAAATATGTACCGGGTAAGTCAAATTTAATCGCTGACTCTCTCTCTCGCCTACAGCTAGACCGGTTTCGAGAATTAGTTCCATATGCAGACGTTCGAGGCAGTTTATGCCCTCAGCATTTGTGGGATCTGCTTTGACTCCGGTACATCAAGCTGTTCGTAATTCATTAGCCCCATCCACGTGGGCGCACTATTTAGCCGCGTGGCGTATGTGGGACGGTTATATAAATTCTCTGGGAAATAATCCGGAGATTTCTTTAGAGGACCTCGTTTTAGGATTTCTTAATTTTTTGATGTCTAAAGAATATTCTTATTCACATATACAAAAGATGCTTAGTGGTATTTCCTTTTTCTTTAAATTATCAGGTATGCCTTCATGTATGTCCTTCTTTCCAGTACAACAGGCGTTGAAGGGATACAGGAGAGAATTTGTTACACCGGATTCTAGGTTTCCCATATCTTCTTCCATATTGTTGACCATTTGCAAGGCTACAAATTCCGTTTGCTTTTCGCCTTTTGAAGCTTTGTTATTTAAAGTGGCATTTAGCCTTTGTTTTTTTGGCGCTTTTCGGATATCTGAAGTATTGCCAAGAAATTCTTCGAGTGTGTATGGTTTGATGTTCACGGATTTAATATTTAGACCTGATTTTATACAGATTTATTTAAAACGCAGCAAGACAGATCAAATTGGACGTGGCCGCTGGATCACGCTTCGTCCTTTGCATGGTTCGATGGTATGCATTGTTTCTCTTCTGTCCGAGTATTTAAAAGTACGCCCTGCTGGTTCTTTGTTGCTGCTTCATATGTCGGGTCTTCCTCTTACCATTTACCAATTTAATTCGGTTTTGAAACGTTGTTTGGCACATGCGAATCTTCAACATCTTCGCATTACATCTCACTCCTTTCGTATCGGTGCTGCCACCGAAGCTGCATTGTTGGGTTTCCCTGATCCAATTATTAAACGTATTGGGAGGTGGGATTCGAACTGTTTTCGGAATTATGTGAGGCCTAATTTTATCGTTTAACTTGCAGGTTGTCGGAAACATATTTGGATTCTCGGTCATTCCTTCATATTCTGGGCCTCTCGTAGGGCAGCTCTGAGATGCTATGGTTCGAACCTTGGTCTGGATATGGATGACTTTCAAGTTTGGTGGTTGGGTAGGAGGGGTATGTTATGTGTTGATTTGATTGATTCTTTGCCTTTTTTAATATCTCATTGGCCATCCCCTTCTATTATTATTTTGCATTTAGGCGGTAATGATATTGGGTCTAGTACGACTTTGGATATCATTTCTACCCTTAGATTGCATTTTTTGAGGCTGCATTCATTATTTCCACATTCGGTTTTAATTTTTTCGGAAATTGTCCCCAGACTCAGTTGGCATTTAATTCCTGAGCTTAAATTTTGTAAAAATATCCGTAAACGTATTAATAGATATTTGGAAAAATTTTTGCCGTCGATTAATGGTTATTCGTATAGACACGTTGACTTAGAGGGTTACTTGCCTGGTTTCTATCGTCCAGACAATGTTCATTTGTCAAATATTGCTTTGGATATTTTTAATTTGGGGCTTCAGAATAGTATTGAAAATGGCCACGGTTAGGTTGGTGGGGTGCCAGGCTCTTGTTGTTTGAGCCTGGCTGGTGGATATTGTATTTATGTTAATTAACTTGAGCAATCAATGCTGAGTTAATATAAAGATAGTTTATTAATATTATATATGTTATAAAATATATATAGATTTGTGTATAATATATATATACAAATTTTAATGGTTATATCAATAAAGGGCCGTGGCCAATTTTCAATCCATATTCTAAGTCTGGTCTCTTTTATTTATGTTTCTTATATATATATTTAGATATATGTTTTTTCTTCTGATGGGTTCTGTCTACAGTCCCATGAAGGTTTGGGGGGGCATTCATTGCTCCACCAACACCTATGGGATTGTGACAGACCAATCAACACATAATAAGTTGGTATTTATGCTCATTTGCATATTCGAATTTGATTGGTCCATTTTAAAGCAACTGTAATAACGGTTATGTGTGGTTATGACCTTATCTAAGTTATAACTGCGTCAGCAGTTAATCTAACGGCGGGGACAGAAGAGGAAAGTTGTCCCGCCCTCCCCACCCCTATGTTTACCCTATGTCACGGTCCTTTTTTGGATGTCTTTGTACTTGATACTTGATGTCAACTTGAGTGGTTATAACTGAGTTGATTATGTTTATTGTGGTTGTGGATATTGTATTTATGGTAATTAACTTGAGCAATCAATGCTTAGTTAATATAAAGATAGTTTATTAATATTATATATGTTATAAAATATATATAGATTTGTGTATAATATATATATATACAAATTTTAATGGTTATATCAATAAAGGGCCGTGGCCAATTTTCAATCCATATTCTAAGTCTGGTCTCTTTTATTTATGTTTCTTATATATATATTTAGATATATGTTTTTTCTTCTGATGGGTTCTGTCTACAGTCCCATAGGAGGGTTGGAAGAATTAACAGTGACTGAAATTGCATTTTCCCTAAGATCCAGCAGTTGCTCCGCTGGGCACTTGGTTGATTGATTCAAAAGATGGCCATCATTTGGGCCTATAGGATCTGACATTATAGGGTCTCTCATCCGTAGTCATGATGCCAGCGGTCTTGGGTTCCTCTCCTCCCATTGGCCCCAATAATGACGCAGAGAGACCATTGTAGTCAATGGAAAAAAATCAGTTAATCTCTGGGGGGGTTTTTGCTTTTTGCGATGTCTAGGCATCTCCTTATCTTCGGATATTTGTTTTGATGTTTTTCCAAGTTTCTCAGAAAAGACTGATTGGTCAGAAACTGGAGCAGAATCAAAGATGGGAATCAATGTGGGTATAGAAGTAATGTCAGAGTTTGAGACACTTGTAAAATTAATAATATTAGTGGCAGAGGTAACAAAAGCGAGAGGGGGGGGATCACGGATAAATCCAGAGGTATGGGTAGTATGAATGGGGATATGGGAGGCAGAATAAGTCGTAGCTTGCAACCATTATCCTTTTTACCTTGCCCCTTTTTAACCTTTCACTTATTTTCACACCCCTTTTTCCACAATTCTCAGTTTCTTGTTTCTCTCAGGTCCTGCTTAATTAACACCGATCAGTCCCAAAATCTCCTAAGAGATAGTCAAAAAAAGAAAGGTATTCTCCATCAAAGCTTGATACATCAGAAAAGCTTTGCATTGGTACTTTCCAAACCGGCAAAGTATTTGAATTTAGCAGTGAAAAAAAAATGTAGTTAACACAGTTAGTGATTGAGGATTGATACTAAAGTTGATTTCCCAAAAGGGGGGGAATAATGCTGATCAAAGTCTAGTAGTGAGAGCGGTTATATGAGCTATAAAACTATGTACTATATACCATATGTACATGTACTGTTTGAAATACCATCTCTCATCTTCACATAACATTTGTCAATCTTGACTTCTCTGCTGCTACTACTGCTGGATCCATCCAAGCAAGTCAATCAGGGTCCCACAGGCTTCAAACTGCATACCACCCCAGCACAGCCAAGCAAACACCGCAAAACCAAGGCAAAGTGGTGAAGTACACCAAACCTTTCACTTATCTCCTTCCTCTGCCGGGTGTCCAACAATCACTAGCCGGTCAGCACTGTACAGCACAGGTGAAGAAAGGACAGCAGGTGGTAGGCATGCCAGGAGGTGCACCAAGAGCCGATGGAAAAGCCTCTGCAAGCAGCCCTCACAGGATGGATGGAGGGTGCCAGGTCAGGGTTCGGGAGTCCGAGAATAAACTGCAAGGCTCAGGAGATGAAGACCGAAGCTGAGAGCCAGGGAGTTAGCAGTCACTGACCGAAAGTCAAACGGCTGGAGCTGCACACCGTATGCTGCTCACTCCACGCTGAGAGCTCGTTCTGTCCATCAGTGCACCTGCTAATCATTGCTGCCCAAGGAGGTGTTCATGGAGGTGGACGGAGCTCACTGCTCACACAACCATCTTGCATGCAGTAGTTTTTTCATTGCAGTGAGGTGCAAACCACAGCACAGTGGCCAATAGAACTCAATGAATTGTCACTTTGTGACATTTGAATACATTTTTGACATTTGAATACATTTTTAACATAATGTAACAGTGTAGTGCATCAGCACCACTACCTTCACATCAAACCTCAGCAGTATTACACGCTGCTAGTATGAACAAGCCCTAGAAGATTAAACACCTTTTGTTTTGATGTACCTGGAATGTATTTGGCTAAATTTAAACTGAAATTTTCAGCTGGACATTAAAGCAAAATAAATCGAAAAATTAAAAACTTGGAAGCAGGTAGGCTTTTTATTGCCGAAGAGACGTTCTGTGTCTCTTCTACAAAAAAGCAAACTTACCAGATTGTTCACAATCTTCTTTAGAAAGTACACTGAGTTGTGCATTGCCAAGCTCAGTGTATATTCCACAATCCCTGGTTCCCGAATGAATGACCTCCCGTGCACATGCACAATAAATCACACCCCCCACATGTCCTAACAAAAGCTGGCTAATGCAGGGGTCCCTAACCCTTGGGCCTGTGACCTATTAGGGACCAGGCTGCACAGCGGGAGGTAAGCGCTGACTGCGGTCCAGACAGGCAAAGAGAAGAAGAAAGGCTCCTCTGAGTGCAGCTAGCAACACTTTATTGTACACACAACAAGCAGACTTCCAGGATGGACAACATGTATCGTCACAGCTCGAGGTCTCTTCCTGTCCAGCAGCAGAGAGATGACACAGGCAGGGGAGCCCAATCAGGAACTGTGGATCAATCCGAGGCTGCGGTGGAATGCATGCCTCGCTCATGGACCGCACCGAGAGTAATGACGTCAGAGGGGCGGTAACGTGTTTCGGAGCATGCACAGTAGTGCTCCTTCATCAGACCATGAGGATAAGAAATGACACGGGGGACTTTAAACACTGAAAACCAGATATTACTACTAGCAAAAACTGGAGCAGTCAGTGGGAGGAGAGACATGGGAACAGGACAAGCCCCAGGTCACAGCTAACACTATTGCATAGAAAAACTTTAAAAACATTATTTAAAAAAATAAATAAAAAAAATATTAACATGTGAAAAACATATTATATTAAAAACCAATTTAAAAAAACGAATAACCCCATACCTATTACTCCAAAATTGATGTATAAGACTATATCCAAAATACACCCATCTGTAAGACAGGGATACTTTCCAACATTGTTCATCATTCCACACATAAATGTAACACTTCGAATACCAAAGACAATAAAGAGAGCGACAAAAAAAAAAACAAAAAACAACAACAACAATAAAAAGAATAATAAAAATATGAGTAACAATAAATCAGATTAGGAAAAAGTAAGGGGGTGATATGTGCGCTGTCACTTAGGTATCCCAAGGAGAGGGATCCTCGATAAACTAGTGGTGTGTTACAACTGGTAAAAAACCTTAAAAGAACATAAACGAGATTAGGATCCAATCCTATACCATCAGCAGCCAACTCTAGTATTATCACCAAATACCAATAGAGAAGGAAAACAAGGAATGAATCGGCGCTAATGGAAGCAATCTCAGGAAGCTTCAAATAAGCTGACTATAGGTTATAAAATCTTCAATAAAAACGTATATAAAATAAATTAACAATGGTGTGTCTGGGGTGAATACATCCAAGGATTCCCCACATAAATTCTAGTGGAATATATAAAATACACCAGACTAAAATATCACGTAGTGCCAATGGTAAAAACCAAGTATATGTCTGTCTTCAGTTCCAAAAAAAAAAATAGAAAATTTTAAAACAGCCAAATAATCGCATCATGCGATTCCAATCGCCGAATCAAATGTTTTCAATAAATAATCCAATGTTCTCTAAGTCCAAGAATATAAATATATAAAATTGGTGAATAAATATAAATCCGTGATGATAAGTGAATAAATAAATATAAATCCGTGATAACAGTACACTAATGTTTCATATATCAAGTGCAAATTGGTGCTAAAATATCCATAATACTTCAATCTCCTCAGTGAAATAAATACAGAAACCCCCCTCCATTGCGGGGGTTATGTTCCGGACCCAGCCGCGAAAAGTGAAAATCAGCGAAATAGAAAAACCCTATTAAAATGCATTCTAGGCATGTTTTTTTTTTACTGTCACTGTACGTGTAAAAGCATTTTAAGGTCTTTAAACACACTTTTAAAACAATAGAAACTCATTTAAACACATAAAAGATACTGAGAGACATAGCAAGAGCTATGGAAAACAAACATATTTCATTTTTTTTTTGTCTAAAAACTTTTATTGAAAGTGTTTCGGTACAAAACATACAATGCATAATAAAACATCCATACATCATATATAAAGTTTTGTGATATACATATAAAAATATAAATCCAAAAAAAAATTAAATAAATAAAAAAATAAATGTTCTCTTCTTCTTTTTTAGAAAAATCAACTGTAATATCCTCAGTCATAGCAAGATATTTAAGTATATCAATAGGAATCAGAAATGTACATATGGTATATTGAGGTAAAGGTTAATGCAAACATATAGTATTAGGGATTGACTGGAGGTGCAACAATTTGTGAAGCTTTGTACGTGAGCCAAGGATTCCATTTTAGGTCATATAAGTGTTTGGTGTTAGAAATGGAGTGTTGTAAATACTCCATATGTCTTATTTCCTCAATTCTACTAAGAACCTGTGGTAGGGGGACAAAATATTTTTTCCATTGTAGAGCGATTGTCCAGTGGGCAGCTACACAGCACATGTGAACAAGTTGTTGGAAATGGGAGGGTATATCGTGTATGCTCTGGAAAAATATGCAGTGGAAGTGCGTCAGTTCAAGACTCTTACCGGCCATCTTGTCCACAATCTTGAACAGTTCAGACCATATTTGTTTGACCCTGTCACACTCCCAGAATATATGTAAGAGTGTTCCAAGGTTTGAACAACCACGGAAACATAGGGGGGAGGTGTCTGGAAAGAATAAGTTTAATTGGACCGGCGTGTAGTACCACCTGGTGAATAGCTTAACTGCTGTCTCTCTAATAGAGAGAGATCTGGTGCATTTGCGCAAGTTTGACCACATTTTATTCCATTCATCAACCGAGTACACCTTATCAAGGTCTGTCTCCCACTTCATCATATATGATAATTTAACATCTAAGTGTTGAGAGTTAAGATCATTGTATATGATAGAGATGAGACCTCTGCCCCCAGGTGTTGTAGAGCAGATATGTTCGAAGAGTGTTACCGGAGAGCCGGAGGGCTTAGGTAGAGATGATTCAAAGAATTATCTAATTCGTAGATAGTTTGATTTCTCAGAGTCTGGCATGTTGTATGAGTTAGAAAAATGGGTAAAAGGAAGAAATACTCCTCCATGATAGAAATCTGAAAGCTTAACAATATTTCTATCTATCCATTGTGAAAAATCCGAAGGGGAGACAAAAGCTTCCACAAATCTGGGGTCTCCTAGGAATGAGGCTCCCGGAGGAGGGTTGGAGATCAGAGATCCCTCCTTTTTAAATTTATTCCAAAGTTTTAAGGAGTCTGAAACTATAGTATTCCACGGAGCAATCTGACTCACCCAATTACCCGTGGACCACAGTATACTCGGGAGATGAAAGGGGGCTACTGACTGCTCCTCAAATCTAATCCAAGGGGCGGTAGGAGAATGGATATTCCATTGGGATAATCTGCATGAGACATAATAGTACCACAACTGCGGGAATCCCAGGCCTCCCAACCTGTGAGATCGATAAAGTATGGCTTTATTATATCTAGGCTTCCTGCTGTTCCAGACAAACTTATTTATGATTGATTGGATCTTAGAGATGTAACCCTTCGAAAGGGCAATTGGGAGAGATCTAAACAGGTAAAGGATTTTAGGGAGAATGGTCATTTTAATGGCGGTGATTTTTCCAAGGAAGGAAAGGGAGTATGAGGACCACATTTGTAGGGTGCTTCGGATTTTGTTTATTAATGGGGGAAAGTTGCTTTGAAAAAGAGAATCGTAAGATCTAGTTAGTTGAATTCCTAGGTAAAGAATTGAGTCAGAGGGCCACGTAAATGGGAACTGATTTCTCAGAGATTCCACCTCTAACTGTGTAAAATTGATCGGAAGGGCCGTTGATTTAGATATGTTAATGTGAAGACCTGAGAGGGCGTCAAATGAGTTAAGTAATTGTAGCAAGTTCGGAATCGATGTGCAGGGGTTCGAAAGAAATAGAAGGGTGTCATCTGCATATAGATTAAGTTTGAATGTTACATTTCCTTTGTCGTATCCCATAATGTTTGGGTTTTGTAAAATAGCGATCGAGAGGGGTTCTAATGCAAGGGCAAATAAAAGGGGGGAGAGAGGGAAACCCTGTCTGGTTCCCCTGCCTAGTGGGAAGAAGTCAGAGTTACAACCAGGGATTCTAACTCTAGTCTTGTGGTTGTGATACAGTGCCGAGAATCCATTAACGAACTCACCGCCAAAACCGAATTTGGACATAACCAATTGCAAGAATTGCCATGAGACACTATCAAATGCCTTGTGAATATCCAAGCCCAAAAGAAGTAGTTTTTTGTTGAATAAATTTGCATCCTGAATAATGTTACATGCTAACCTTATGTTATCAGTGATCTGTCTATCTGGTATAAAGCCTGTTTGATAGGGTGAGATTAGGGTGGTGATGATGGGTGATAGCCTATTAGACAATATTTTGCTGAATAATTTGAGGTCATTATTTATGACCGATATTGGTCTGTAATTTTGTGGGTTGGAGAGATCTTTGTTGGGTTTTGGTATTAATGACATATTGGCCAGAAGCATTTCATCGGGGAATTTGCCGCCTCGTAAATACGAAATTAAATAAACTAGTGAGTTTAGGGGCAAGAATTGTGGCAAATTTTTTATAGTATAAAAAATTTGCCACGGTATAACTGTCTAACTGTATAACGGTATAACTGTCTGGGCCTTGTGCTGAGGAGTTTTTAAGACTTTTAATGACCTGTAATATTTCCTCAGTCGTAATGGGAGTGTTTAATTTAGTAATCTGTGCAGGAGTTAATTGTGGTATTGGCAAGGAGTCCAACCAGTTTTGAGTAATGTGTGATGAAGCTTCTGTAGGAGGAGAAAGTAGGTTTGAGTAAAAATCCTCAAATATCTTTACCACTTCCTTAGGATGTGTTGTAGTTCGACCAGAGGGGGTGTTCAGTTTATATATATGCGGAGGTTTGATTGCCTGATTCAGCTTCCTGGCAAACATGGTGGAGGCTGTGTTACCGTGGAGGAGAAATCTGGCTTTGGAATATCTCAATGATTTTTCAGCGTTATAGGATAGTATATTGTTAAGTTCTTTCCGTTTCTCATCAATTTTTAATCTGATTTCGTTACCTAGAAGGGTATTTGGGTTCTTATGTAGTTTATCGAGTTCTATAGAGAGAGCATGAATAGTTTGGGTGCGAATTTTGTTTTGGGCAACTGCTTTAGTGATCAAATTGCCTCGCATAAAGGCTTTGTGTGTGATCCATGTGTTAGCAATAGAGGTGTCCTGGTCTTGGTTAAGGAGAAAGAATTCGCTCAGTGCTGCCGTCAAGTCCTGTTCCACCACCACATCTGAAATCAGAGATTTGTTTAATCTCCACGAATATGGAGTAGGGGATAGGCCTATGAATTTTGTTACGAAGGAGACAATGTGGTGGTCTGACCATACACAATGACAAATTTCAGCAGAGAGCGAATTCGCTAAGATAATCGGCGAGCAAAAAATATAATCAATTCTGGCTGATGTGTTGTGAGGGTTAGAAAAGAATGTGAATTCCTTTGCTCCTACGTTAAGCGCGCGCCAGGTATCTATTAATTGGAGCTCCTGAATTTTCCTAGTAATTGATTTTGGGAAAGTTTTGGCTGAGGAAGTTGGATTACTTCTGTCCAGAGCAGGGTGTGCCACCATGTTGAAATCTCCGCCCAAAATTGTGTGTGAGGAGTGATATTTCTCTAGTGTTGTAAAAAACACGTGAAAAAATTGTGTGGAAGAACCGTTTGGTGCATACACATTTGCAATTGTTAGTTCTTTCCCCATGATTCTTCCTTTCAGAATAATATACCTACTATCTGGATCCTTATATAAATCCTGTACTTCAAAGGGGAATGATTTGTGGATAAAGATAGCTACTCCCCTGCTTTTGGAGGAATATAATGTGTAATAGGCTTGATTGTAAGCCTTGTGAAAGTATTTGGGGTGACTAGACTCTGCAAAGTGAGTCTCTTGGACCAATATAATTTTAGCACCCAACCTTTTATAGTTGTGAAAGGCTTTACTTCTCTTAATGGGTGTGTTAAATCCCTGCACATTATGGGAAATACATTTAATGTTCATTTTGTACTACAAGAACTGTTAGTCTGAAACGGATTGTCAGGGATTAAAATTAGATCGCTCTTGGTGAACCGTGAGGGGTCAGGAGGTCTATGCATTCACCGAGAGTAATGTATGTAATAGAGTTCTGAAATAGGTACAAAAAGGAGGATAAAATAAATGTTGGTAAAGTAGAGAATTTTGCCGTATGGATGACGGCTGTGAAGCAAAAATGAAGAAAAAACTTGTCAATTCCAAAAAAATTTTATAACACAGATAGTTGAACATTCTTTTAACCTTGGATCAGATTACCTATAGGTAACTGAAGATAAAGAGAAAATAACTGGAGAGGGGGTCCTCTCCTAAAACAGCTCCCGTGAAGCCACTAGCCAAATATAAGCCAGCAGACCTCACACGAGCTGGGGGAAACATGACCGTAAATTTGTTTTAACTCTGAAACATTATAATACGCACAATGAAAACATTGCATTAACAACCTCACAAATGCAACTTCAAAATACATAAAGTTTTGTGATTATGAATGTAGCCTCTCACAAAATCCACAAACAGAGAGGAAAAGGGAGAAAAAAAAGGAAAGAAAAAAAAAAAAAAAAAAAAATTTTTTGGGTAAGGGGAAGATTACCGCAGTTCCAACTACAGACATAAGATGTCAGTATAGTAGCAATGTCATGGTTTCCCTTACCACCCGCGCCCAACATCAACGTCCAACATAGGCAATCTTGGTAGGGATCCATGTGTTTATTCCCGGATGGATAGTCACATCTTGTTACTTGATATCTGTATGGGAAGAAAACAAAACAAAAAAAATAAATAATATATGCCAAGGGTGGTCGTAGTAAAAGCGCATCTGGGAGAGAAAAATCAAAAAAAAAATTTTTTTAAGGCCTCTGCTTGTGAAAAGAGTAAGTGCTAATATATTTTGAGATGCTCATCCAATTTCGTTCCTGAATCTGCGACGACCTCTTCTAGAAGCTGGAGTTTGCCACAAGGGAGAGCGCCTCGGTGAGGCGGGAGGCTGAGGGATCGTAGAGGGGTCCAACAAACCCAACTTGACTAAAATTTCTTGGCCTTCTGGTACGTTTGTGGTGATGTACATGGAGCCGTTATGAGGGATGATGAGTTTAAAGGGGAACCCCCATCGGTATCTCAGGTGTGCGGATTGCAGGACAGATGTGATGTCCTTCATCTCACGTCTTCTCTCCAGGGTGGCCTGTGATATATCCAGATAAATCTGGAGACGATGCCCGTCGATCATAATATTCTGCGAATTCCTGGCAGCTCTCAAGATTTCTTCTTTAACCAGAAAATCTTTCATGCAGAGAACTATGTCTCTGGGTGGTTTGTCTGCAGGAGGTTTAGGGCGAAGAGCACGATGAATGCGGTCGCAGATGAAGTGATTATCGTCGTGTTCGGGTAACAAAGACTTGAAGTCTGTTGACTGTAGGGATCAGCTCTGCATAGGACTCAGGGATACCTCAACCTCAAGTTATTTCTTCTATTTCTGTTATCGAGGTCTTCACCCTGAGACTGGAGATGGGTAAAAGCGGAATTTAACGCTTCATGATCCCTGCTGAGCTCTTTGTACGCAAGACACAGTTCATCATGTTTCATTTCTAGCCTGTCGGTTCTGCCACCTAAGGCCGCTATCTCCTGAGAGAGTGTCGTGGCGGTTTTATCCAGTTCTGTTTTGAACTTAGAGGCCAGTTTATTGTACATAGCTTCCAAACTACTGTCCAAGTCCATTTTAGTGAGAGATACAGTTTGATTATTGGAAGGTGCATTTTGTTGCGAGGGATTTTGCTGTGAAGACATGACAGTATTGTCCTTCATTATGGAGGGACTGTCAGAAATGATCTGGGGCCTACCACAGCTCTCCCTTGTTCTCAGCAGATAATGTGTTAGGGATGTCTTGGGTGATTTGCGATTTTTTTTTCGATTGGAAGACATGCAAGATGTCTGCGATTTGCAGGGGGTGATATATATGGGTGTCAAATAGTATTCTTATGGCCCCTGAGGTTGATCGTTATAATTCACCACATAGATCTGTGCGTTTAAGTAAACATATTTTTCCCCGCCACTCTTGCGCACTTTAAGTTAGTGTCACATATCAGCTGGATCCAGTAGCTTTGTGGGTGTATAGAGAAGTTAACCGATGCTGTATTGTATTATATATGCAGAGCCACTAGAGTCCAAGACTTCAAGTCACAAACTGGTACACAGAATCAAAATTGGGAGAAATCTATGGTGCAATGTTCTGCAGGTGGTGAAAGCAAACTGGTACACGGAATCAAAATTGGGAGAAATCTATGGTGCAATGTTCTGCAGGTGGTGAGAGCACGAGGAGACCAGATATGACAGTCTCTAGAATCTTCAAAGCTTCCGGGTGTCAAAAGAAATGTGATAGTGAACACTAGAGTCAATGGGACAGAAATATGACCATAGAGCTTGGAGGGGTTCTGTATGAGAGATACAGGTCTTTGGAGCTGCAATAGCAGGGAAGCTGCAGAAGATTTCTCCTCCTTATTCACCTCTTATCTCATTCCCTCCACCCTTCTTCCTGAGGGGGATAGGCATCAAGGGCTCGGATTGTGGTAGGATACTTCAGTGCCCTGATGTATCTGCGATTGTGCGGCAGCGGTCTCAAATTTAGGCCGCGGCTTCAGCCTGTGGAGGGCCTCGGGTAGGCCGCACGTACCCGGGGCCTCCAAACCTGCTCTATAGCCCCAGGCAACCTGTCCTGATGAGGTCTGGTGGAGGATCGGTGTCCGCAGCGCTCCAAAAGAGGTCTGGTGAGTGGACTTTAAGGGCAAGATGGCGGGCGGGTGGAGTGAGAGGTACGGGCCCCCGAGAGTCCCACTTCTTGTTGTGGTATGTAGGGAGGACGTTCCGGTGGGGGATCAGCGGTGCCTACCTGGCTCCTGATGGCCGATGCTGTGCCCAGGAAAGTCCGGTGGCCGCGGAGGTCCGAGTAGGCCGCGAGCGGCGTCCGTCACGGATGACAAAAATACCCCTCGGTATGGAGTCAGCGGGAGTCCCTCCTGTCCCCTGGTGTTTTTTTAGGGTAAGGATGCCCAAGAAACCAGCGGATGGTTAACGATTAGAAATGCAGGCCCTGGAGCTCCTGTATCCTGCGTCCGGCTCGGCTGACGGTCAGCCACGCCCCCCCCCCCCAACATATTTCATTTTTAATGATTTATATAGTAAAATAACATTACAAAAAAAAACGCAGTATACCGGGGCCGCAAAAACTGAACCGCGATGGAGCGGGGGTTTACTGTACATATAAAAAGAAATAAATAAATAACTCCGTAAGTGAATATGACAATGAATGAATCAAATAAATAAATAGAAATATAAATATATAATCCTTGTGCAATTAATATTAGTGATCAGGTGAAGTTCATGTGTGCACATAAGATCAAGCGACAATTGGTGATTTCTTTTCTTGAAAACAATTGTGAGATTCCAGTGATGTGATCCGAAGTGAGCAGGAGCAATATAAATGCAATGGCCGCTCACCTCACCGCACCATTACAGGCGCTTTGGTTGATATCAGACCCTGGAATAGGGATGCTGGACTTCTCCGGTGGCTTTTGGGCTTGTTTTCCAATTAGGATATCCCTGGCATCCACTTTGTGATGGGGGGGGGGGGGGTAATTAATATAAAGGGGAATGGGAGTGAGTCTATGTAAAGGGATTTTTAAGTCCTCAGTTTTTCATGTCCCTCTCAGTCTGTGACACGCTGTGAAGTGCGGGATGAAAGCGGAGAGTCTCTGGAAGTGAGTGTCCCTCACTGATGAGTACTTAGGACACTGTAGCAGGAAGTGGTCCTCATCCTCAAGGACCCCCTGGTCACATTGCAGGCACAATCTTCTCTCCCTGGGCTTGTAGGTCTGTCTGTGCTGTCCTAACTCGATTTCCAGGCTGAAGGTCTGTCTTTGGGCTCTTGTAGCACCTCCAGGTATGGGACCAGTTTGTAGTCTCTCTGCAGTGACTGGTAAACAGTTAGTTTCTTGGAGTTTGTTATTTCAATTCTCCATTCTTCAACATATTTTTCTTCTGAATATTTCATGTTTTTTTATTTGTGATTTTGTCAGGTTGAATTGTTGGGAGTTTGGGATAGGCAAGGCACTGATGAGTTGTTGCAGGCCACCAGGCTTGGCTGGTTCTTATTGGGGAGTAGGGCCTTATGATGGTACGAGTCAGGACTGCTTTTTTGTAGATGACCCCAGAATGCTAGCGCCCTCTTTTGTACTGCAAGAAGTAAGGGAAATCTGCCCAGCTCTGACTGGCAGGCACTGTTGGAGGTTCTCCGGTGGACTTGGAGGAGTAGCTTGCAGAATTCCAGATGGAATATTTCTGTCAGGCTGGAGTCCCATTGGGATTGGTCTGGGTAGGTGACAGGACCCCAAACTTCACTGCCATATAGAAGGATTGGGTTGATGATGCTAGCAAATACTCTGAGCCAGACTCGCACCGGTGGTTTTAGGTGATACAGCGGTCTCCTGATGGCATAGAAGGCTCTGCATGCCTTGTCTTTTAGGGCCTCTATGGCTGGCCTGAAACTTCCTGTCACAGGCTTACCTTTGTTGGAGTCTGTTGTACGCTCACCCTTGCAAATATCCACAGTCCAAGGTGACCAGGTAAGAAAGCCACCTGGGCTGTGAATTTTGTGCACGGGGGCTTGGCAGGGAAGGTGCTCCAATAAGCAGGAATACAATGGGAAGGGAAGTCCAGGAATAACTGTAGTCACTGGATGACACAAGTCCAGATAAGGATCACAGGAACAACAAGGAGCGAAGGTAAGGATGAAAACCGGAGTCAGTCTGGAACACATGCCTAGAAACCAGGAACAAAGCAGCAAAGTCTGTCAAACAGGAACAATCTGGAACAAAGATCAGCAATGAACTGACACTGCTCCAAGCGAGAGGCAGTGTTTAATAGCTTGCTTAATTGAGCAATTAAATTCAGGTGGACAATGAGAGACAGGAGTATACTCAGGTGAAGTCCAGCCCCCTAGTGCTGCAGGCAATACCAGATTAACAAGACTGGATCCATATGAACTGAAGTGTGGCTCAGAGGTAGGATAACAGGACAGAATGTCAAAGTACACAGGTTCAAATCCCATGTCAGGTACTTAACGGTGACCACGCCTGGCTGTCTGTAAGCCATGGTAAGAACCGTGACACTTCCTGAATGGTTAGTTTCTAGGCTGAGGTAAGTGTAGTTGTTGGATTCATCAAGAGTGCGGTTGTTTAATGTAAAGGCGGAGCTCTTTGTTTTTGTATTTTTCCTTCGGAAAACACCATGATTTTTGTTTTGCTTGAGCTGATAGGTTGTTTTTTCTCCAGCACTTCCAGGCTGTCTTGTAGGCCTCTCTCTGTTGGTAACAGAAGAGGTCATCCACATAGAGCAGGAACTTCACATTTGTGTCATGCAGAATCAGTCCAGGTGTTGGTGAGGATTCTAGAGCTGCAGCCAGTTCATTCATGTAGATGTTGAAAAGGGTTGGACTTAGACTGCAGCCCTGTCTGACTCCCCTGGCCTGTTGGAAGTGTTTGGTTCTTTCCCATTCACCTTTACACTGCAGCTGTTCTTAGTATATGAACTCTTGATGATATTTTCCCTCCTATTCCACTTTCCAATAGTTTGAGGAACAGGCCTGGGTGCCACACAGTCAAATGCCTTCTCAAAGTCCACAAAACAGGCAAATATCTTTCCATCTTTTGTATTGTGAATATGGTTCCTAATGAGACTGTGCAGGGTGTAGATGTGGTCTGTAGTGTGATAGTTTGGCATGAACCCCGCCTGACTTCCTCTCTCTATTCTCCCTCTACCCCCCATCTCTCTATTCTCCCTCTACCCCCATCTCTCTCTGCTCTCCCCCCTCCTCTCTCCGCCTCCTCCCCCCTCCTCTCTCCGCTTCCTCCACCCTCCTCTCTCTCCTTCTCTCCCCATCTCTCTCTCTGTAATTCCCTCTTATTTTTTGCCATACAGTCTATATTTTATGTCCTTGATCAAAATATGTTTCAAATTAAAATATGCTGATATTTGTAACGTACCTTCTTCTATTTCAGATATAGGAGGGCCTGTCAGAGTTATTTTAAATAGTTCTCCTGCATACATTTCAGGGTATGAAACTCTCTCTGTCTTCTCTCTCTTTCCCT
>NC_138778.1:99171680-99328532 GCF_965119305.1 Pelophylax lessonae | reverse complement strand
GGGGGCGACGTCTGTAGCTGTATATGGGGGGGGGACGTCTGTAGCTGTATATGGGGGGGGGACGTCTGTAGCTGTATATGGGGGGGTGCTCTATATGGGGGGGAGGGGGGGAATGTCCCTCGCTGTGTATGGGGGGTGTGTGTCCCTCGCTGTGTATGGGGGGTGTGTGTCCCTCGCTGTGTATGGGGGCTGTGTATGGGGGGGGGACGTCCCTCGCTGTGTATGGGGGGGGACGTCTCTCGCTGTGTATGGGGGAGATGTCTCTTGGGGGGTGTGTCTCTCTCTCTCTCTCTCTCTCTCTCTGTGGCTGTCTGTGTGTAATATATATATTTCTATCAGTGTTGATTCATCCTGTTTTTGTATTGTTTCCTTCCTCTCATTTATATCGGTGTTGATTGGTGGACTGACTGTATGGGAAGGAAACAATTGAAGGATTGGAATTAAGACTTCTATTGGAGGGGGGAGGGGGGGGGGTTATTGGGTTGAGCTTCGGTGTCATGTAAATGTGTAGCAATAACCAGATTGGAACAAGGGGCTATTTGGCTGAAAGGGGGGGGGGGGGAATTTGAAGGGTTTAAAATAGGTCACAAACTGGTTTTGGGCAGAAAAACTAACTTTGTCCTTTTTGCAGAACTGCAGTGAAGCTGAGAAGATTGTTTGAAGGATGTCGGCCAGAAACGGGAAGATTCCAAAGAGATCCCTGGATGGGTGAATGTGTGGAAGAATGGTGGACAGCTGAGAGATCGGGAAACCCTCTCCTACCTCCCTTTCTCTCACTCCTCTCTATCCTCCTCTGCGTCGGTCCTGGCTCAGTCCCATGCTCCTCCTGGGTCGGTCCTGGCTCAGTCCCATGCTCCTCCTGGGTCGGTCCTGGCTCAGTCCCATGCTCCTCCTGGGTCGGTCCTGGCTCAGTCCCATGCTCCTCCTGGGTCGGTCCTGGCTCAGTCCCATGCTCCTCTGTCTATCCTTTACGTCACAGTGCTATTTCCCCCTGGGGCTGGTGCTATTTATGCTCATCCTGTAGTATTGATGGAGAACTTGCCGGCAGCTGGGGGCCGGGTGTTGGGAGGTGGCATATAGAGGTTGGTGGGCCAGGTTGGGACTATGTTGGTGCAGCGGTTTGTTGAGAAATGATCACTCTGTCATTGGATGGAGCGATCACGTGGTAAAGGGCCACTGTCATTGGCCCTTTACCACAACCGGCAGGAAGGGCGATTCTGGGAGGACATCCCTGTACACCCTCCCAGAATAAGCGGACAGCATTGTAGCCATCATTGGGCTATGCCCCGTTCGGCACGTGGTGAATCCTCATAGTCTTAGTTATGCGATACCCGGGAGGCGGGGCTTTGCATTACCTATGTTTCACATTATTTGGCCAAAGTCGATCCCCCATGCCAGTCCCTGTGAAAATTAGGCATTGCCCCCAAAAAATGTAATGTGGCTACTGGAGGTCCTTTAATATAAGTTTGCCAAGTATGGTGCCCTGAACCCCTGTGGTTTGGGCTCTACATTTATAGTAGCTGCACCTACTATGTTATTCTATGGCAGGGTCATAGCCTGTGTCTCCTTCTCCCACCCCCCCTATCATCCAGCCTGTGTCTCCTTCTCCCACCCCCCCTATCATCCAGCCTGTGTCTCCTTCTCCCACCCCCCCCCCCCCCATCATCCAGCCTATGTCTCCCACCCCCCCTATCATCCAGCCTGTGTCTCCTTCTCCCCCCCCCCCCTATCATCCAGGCTGTGTCTCCTTCTCCCACCCCCCCCCCCTATCATCCAGCCTGTGTCTCCTTCTCCCACCCCCCCTATCATCCAGCCTGTGTCTCCTTCTCCCACCCCCCCTATCATCCAGCCTGTGTCTCCTTCTCCCACCCCCCCTATCATCCAGCCTGTGTCTCCTTCTCCCACCCCCCCTATCATCCAGCCTGTGTATCCTTCTCCCACCCCCATCATCCAGCCTGTGTCTCCTTCTCCCACCCCCCTATCATCCAGCCTGTGTCTCCTTCTCCCACCCCCCCCTATCATCCAGCCTGTGTATCCTTCTCCCACCCCCCATCATCCAGCCTGTGTCTCCTCCCCCCCCCCCCCATCATCCAGCCTGTGTCTCCTCCCCCCCCCCCCCCATTATCCAGCCTGTGTCTCCTCCCCCCATCATCCAGCCTGTGTCTCCTCCCCCCATCATCCAGCCTGTCTCCCCCCCCCCCACATCATCCAGCCTGTGTCTCCTTCTCCCACCCCCCATCATCCAGCCTGTGTCTCCTTCTCCCACCCCCCCATCATCCAGCCTGTGTCTCCTTCTCCCACCCCCCCTATCATCCAGCCTGTGTCTCCTTCTCCCACCCCCCCTATCATCCAGCCTGTGTCTCCTTCTGCCACCCCCCCCTATCATCCAGCCTGTGTCTCCTTCTGCCACCCCCCCTATCATCCAGCCTGTGTCTCCTTCTGCCACCCCCCCCTATCATCCAGCCTGTGTCTCCTTCCCCCCCCCCCTCCCATCATCCAGCCTGTGTCTCCTTCCCCCCCCCCCCCTCCCATCATCCAGCCTGTGTATCCTTCTCCCACCCCCCATCATCCAGCCTGTGTCTCCTTTTCCCAACCCCCATAATCCAGCCTGTGTCTCCTTCTCCCACCCCCCCATAATCCAGCCTGTGTCTCCTTCTCCCACCCCCCATAATCCAGCCTGTGTCTCCTTCTCCCACCCCCCCATAATCCAGCCTGTGTCTCCTTCTCCCACCCCCCCCCCCATAATCCAGCCTGTGTCTCCTTCTCCCACCCCCCATCATCCAGCCTGTGTCTCCTTTTCCCACCCCCCCATAATCCAGCCTGTGTCTCCTTCTCCCACCCCCCCATAATCCAGCCTGTGTCTCCTTCCCCCACCCCCCATCATCCAGCCTGTGTCTCCTTCTCCCACCCCCCCATAATCCAGCCTGTGTCTCCTTCTCCCACCCCCCCCCATAATCCAGCCTGTGTCTCCTTCTCCCACCCCCCCCCATAATCCAGCCTGTGTCTCCTTCTCCCACCCCCCCCCCCATAATCCAGCCTGTGTCTCCTTCTCCCACCCCCCCATAATCCAGCCTGTGTCTCCTTCTCCCACTCCCACCCCCCCATAATCCAGCCTGTGTATCCTTCTCCCACTCCCACCCCCCCATAATCCAGCCTGTGTATCCTTCTCCCACTCCCACCCCCCCATAATCCAGCCTGTGTATCCTTCTCCCACTCCCACCCCCCCATAATCCAGCCTGTGTATCCTTCTCCCACTCCCACCCCCCCATAATCCAGCCTGTGTATCCTTCTCCCACCCCCACCCCCCATCATCCAGCCTGTGTCCCCCCCCCCCCCCCCATCATCCAGCCTGTGTCTCCTTTTCGCACCCCCCATCATCCAGCCTGTGTCCCTTTCCCTCACTATAGCTTAGCAGAGCAGTTCTATAATATTCCTCCACTGCTCAGGCACATTGTTGAGGTGATACCAGCTTTTTGTGATGGGGCCACACCGGAAGTGACGCCGTCAAGAATTTTGGGGTTGAGGAAAACTTTAGAACACCGTCGGACGCACATAGTGGATGAGGGACGGGGCTAAGGCTAAGTTATGGCCGCCATCTTTAAGTAGGTGCAGCCCAGTGAGCCTGATCAAAAAAAGTATGGGGTAAGTTTGAGTCCCTAAGTAGACGGCTATAGGTGGGGGGGGGCAGATAATTATTTCAGTAGAAGTTACACTGGGGGGGCCTGTGCAGGAAGATATGGGGGTGGGGAGAGAACTGACCACGGAGAGGAGTTTATTACCCAGATGCCAAGTTTATGATCTAAAGAGACCTTCACAATGTGTGTGGGAATAGATTGTAATAAAGCAACAACCGTACATGTTTCCTAATGTTACACTTATTCATCTTCACTTTTATTACAATTCCACATTAAAACCTGTTTTTTGAACTAAATGTTTTTACTGTTTTCTTCTTCTGTGGGAAACCGTGTCTGTCTTACCCACAACCAATCAATAACTTTCTAGTCACATGGGTAGATTCATCCAATAGATGAAATCCACATAGTAGGAGGTGTGGTTAGTGAAATAAGATGTTGCCTGCTGAGAATTGTGTAATGTTCTTCTTCCCAACAAAGTCCTCCAAGACCACCAAAAAGTCCAGGATTTAGGGATGTCCAAGTTGTGAGTTTTTTTTTCTAAATCCCTTAGGCACAGCTGGGTAATCCCTAAATGCTGGACAGGTTGGTGGTCCCTAAAGGGCTGTGTTGGGGACCAGTGGTGGAGTGAACAAGTCCAAAGGTTGTGGGAACAGCACAGTTGTGTATTTTTAAATGTTATACAAGTAAGGTAGAATATCCAAAAAATGGTCCAATGGCTATTCGTTTTCCTGCACAGATGTTCACAGACCACACAGGTTCAAGGTGAGAGTTCACTAGGAGTCCAGGACACATGGAAGAATATTGGAGTCCTTTAAAGGCCACATTAGTACCCAGGAGCTTAACAACAATGCATATGTATATTATGAAACCGCATGACAGAAACAAAATCAACAATGTTGCTGTCTTTTTTTTTTTTTCTTAACCACTTTAATACTGGGCACTTTCACCCCCTTCTTCCCCCCCCCCCCCAATACCGGGCACATTCATCCCTTTCCTGCCCTCCCCAATACCGGGCACTTTAACTCCCTTTCTGCCCTCCCCCCAATACCGGGCACTTTCACCCCCTTCCTGCCCATCCAATACCGGCACTTTCACCCCCTTCCTGCCCATCCAATACCGGCACTTTCACCCCCTTCCTGCCCCACCAATACCGGCACTTTCACTCCCTTCCTGCCTTCCCCCCAATACCGGCACTTTCACTCCCTTCCTGCCCTCCCCCCAATACCGGCACTTTCACCCCCTTCCTGCCCACCCAATACCGGCACTTTCACTCCCTTCCTGCCTTCCCCCCAATACCGGCACTTTCACCCCTTTCCTGCCCCACCAATACTGGGCCCTTTCCTGGCCCCCCAATACCGGGCACTTTCACCCCCTCCATGCCCCCCCAATACCGGGCACTTTTACCCCTGTCCTGCCCAGACTAATTTTTAGCTTTCAGCGCTCTCACACTTTGAATGATAATATGTAATGCTACACTGTACCCAATCAAAAGTGTAATCGTTTTTTTTTTTCACACAGATAGAGCTTTCTTTTCGTGGTATTTTTTTTAACAACTGTTTTTTGTTTTTTTTTGTGTTTTTTTTTTTTGCGACATAAGTGAAACTTTTGGAGACAATAACACTTTTTTTGGTTTCTGTTATAAAATTTTGCAAATAAATTTTTTTTCTTCATATACTTGGGCCAAAATGTATACTGCTACACATATTTGGTAAAAATAACCCAAATTAGTGTATATTATTTGGTCTGTGTGAAAGTTAAGCCCCGTACACACGCAACGATTATCGGCCGACCGATCATCCGTCTTTTGTCCAGAGTTGTGTTTTGTTGGTTGGAATGTGCCTAGACTGCACACAAATTTTCTCAGCCAACAAAATTCTACTTCAGAAGTGATGTCATGTGCTGGTTTACTTTCTTTGTGTTCTTTCATCTCTGAGCATGCCCCGTCTTGCTCATTAGATTTTTCCCTGTCGTACTGACTGCACGAAATCGGCCGTGTTTTGACGGCAGACAAAAATGTTATAGTCTGCACACCAGATTTTTTTCGGCCGAAAAGTCGGAGTCGGTTGTCGGAAGCATCATACTAACAAGCCGAAAATCAGCAGATCGGTCGTCGGATGAAAATTCCCTGCCAATTTTCGACGCGTGTGTACGGGGCTTTAGTCTACAAGCTATGGTACCAATCATTGAAAACTTATCACACCTGATATACTGATGGTCTATCTAATTTCTTGGGGCCCTGAAATCCCAGGAAAGTACAAATAACCCCCAAATGATCCTTTTTTGGAAAGTAGACATTTCAAATGTATTTAGTAACAGGTGTGGTGAGTTTTTTTGCAGTAGTCCTTTTTTTCCCACAATTCTTTGTAAAAACATTTCTCACACACTTTATAGGCATACTTGCATATACACCCCAAAATACATTCTGCTACTCCTCCCGAGTATGGTGATACTGCATGTGTGAGACTTCTACACAGTCTGGTCACATACAGAGGTCCAACATCCACTAGGTGTTCTAGGAGCATAAATTACACAAACAATTTCATTGCAACCGATCACATTTTTGAAGGCCCTGCAGCACCAGGACAGCGGAATTACCCACAAAATGACCCCATTTTGGAAAGCAAACACCCTGATGTAAATTCTACAAAGCATAATGAGTCTTTTAAACATCAACTTTTTTTTTTTTATGCACAAGTTTTTGGAAAATGTGGAAAGAAAATGAAAACATATTTTTTTTTTCACACATAGTTGTCAGTTTATAAGATATTTCTAACACATAGCATGTATATAGCAAAAATTACACCCCAAAATACATTCTGTTACTCCTGAGTATGGCGATACCACATGTGTGAGACTTTTACACAGCCTGACCACATACAGAGGCCCAACATCCTCTAGGCCAGGGGTCTTCAAACTATGGCCCTCCAGTTGTTCAGGAACTACAATTCCCATCATGCCTAGTCATGTTTGTGAATGTCAGAGTTTTACAATGCCTCATAGGATTTGTAGTTCCGCAACAGCTGGAGGGCCGTAGTTTGAGGATCCCTGCTCTAGGCGTTCCAAGAGCATAAATTATACATCTAATTTCTTACCTATCACTTTTTTGAAGGCCCTGGAGCACCAGGACAATGGAAACGCCCACAAATTGACCCCAGTTTGAAAAGCAACCAACCAACGTATGTTTTATAAGGCATGGGCTGCAGAAAGGTACTCTAATATAGGTAAGAAAAAGGAGGAGAAGTGGTTGGCGCTGCCTGGTGGGGTATTGGGAATACAATTTATGGTTGCTAGCCTCCTGAATTAAGTTATGTATAAAAATTCTATGTACTGTGATTTAGGGTTTATAAAACAACATGGACAAAATAGTAAAACTGGGTCAATCTATGCGTAGAATCAATAGTGTTCCATGTGTAAATCAAAACATCAAAAAATCTTAAAAATTATAAAAATTAGATCAGCATATACATACAATGTGTGCAAACCGATTGCACACATTGTATGTATATGCTGATCTAATTTTTAAGATTTTTTGATGTTTTGATTTACACATGGAACACTATTGATTCTACGCATAGATTGACCCAGTTTTACTATTTTGTCCATGTTGTTTTATAAACCCTAAATCACAGTACATAGAATATTTATACATAACTTAATTCAGGAGGCTAGCAACCATAAATTGTATTCCCAATACCCCACCAGGCAGCGCCAACCACTTCTCCTCCTTTTTCTTATTCATTCAAATGCCCCCCTTTCAGGGTTGCATTTTTTGAAGTGGGCAGCAGCCAGGTGTGGTGTCATATTTTTCCATATATACCCCCTATCCTAAGCGCGGAACCACATAAATCCTTTCACTCTAATATAGGTACCCGGGTACTCTAAGGCAGTGGTCCTCAACACCGGTCCTCGGGGCCCACTAACAGGCCAGATTTTTAAGTATTACCTTGGGGAGATGCAGACTAGAATACTGCAATCACTGAGCAGCAAATAAGATCACCTGTGATGTAGTTTAGTTATCTTGCAAACCTGGCCTGTTAGTGGGCCCTGAGGAACGGAGTTGAGGACCACTGCTCTAAGGGGCTGGAGACAGGTACTTGGGTACTCTGGTGGGCTTCAGATAGGTACTCTGGGCTGGAGACAGATACTCTGATGGTCTGCAGATAAGTACCCTGGGCTGGTGTCAGATACTTGGGTACTCTGATGGGCTGGTGACAGGTACTCGGCTACTCTGATGGGCTGGTGACAGGTACTCGGCTACTCTGGTGGGCTTCCGATAGGTTAGGTACTCTGGGCTGGAGACAGGTACTTTGATGGTCTGCAGATAAGTACTCTGGGCTGGTGACAGGTACTCGGGTACTCTGATGGGCTGGTGACATGTACTCGGGTATTCTGATGGGCTGGAGACAGGTACTTGGGTACTCTGGTGGGCTTCAGATAGGTACTTAGGTACTCTGGGCTGGAGACAGGTACTCTGATGGTCTGCAGATAAGTACTCTGGGCTGGTGACAGGTACTCGGGTACTCTGATGGGCTGGTGACTGGTACTTGGGTACTCTGATGGGCTGGTGACGGGTACTCGGGTACTCTGATGGGCTGGTCACAGATACTTGGGTACTCTGATGGGCTGGCGACGGGTCCTCTTTATTACTGGGGGTAATCGGTGTGTTTTACTTTGTAATGTGGGCGGTAACTAGCTGTTACTGCAATCTTCTTCTCACACTGGGTCGGTGTGTGAGGAGGAGAACCTGGTAACGGCTAGTTACCACGGCTTGTTTACATTCTGTGACAGCCGCTCACATGGTAAAGAGCTGTTTTTATTGGCTCTTTATACTGATCGGGATTGGACTGTGTCCCGAGAGATGTGCCTCATCCCCCCTATCGTTGTGATGCATGCCGAATGGGTGGACGTCACATGACGCCCGCCCGGAGGGAAAGTGTTCCTGCCGGCGTCATTTTACAATGCGGCAGTAGGGAACTGGTTAAAAACAGTGACAAGCAGATGTGTGTTGTATCCAATCACAGCGGCATATGTTCCCCCTTCCACTTTACAAAGTGTCAGATGAAATAAGCCGGTATCCTTTATTTTTCACAACGGTTCGGCTAACATGTCCTTATCAAGGTGTCCATAAAGAACACAAACCACTACAGCCAACTGAAAACAAACCACCATAGACCTCGCAAAGTGGCCACCCAGCCTATAAACAGTGAGCAATTGCAAAAGGAGTTTTTTTTTCTTAATATTTAAAAAATATTTTATCTGTAAAGCATATGGTTGACTTGGAAAAAGTTAATACTTGGGTAGTAGTTGGTACCATTTGCCGCCACAACAGGGGTAAACCCAAGTTTTCCACACAGAAGGTCTACAGACAGCCGGGAGTTTCTACAGCTCTGATGAAGATTGAGTATGAGTGAATAGTCACAGAGTACTGACCGCACAGTTGTCAGGTCAAAGGGCATTTGTGGGGAATTTTAAAGATGGAGCTCACAAAAATGGCGCCTAATACTGGCACAGTCTTAGTGTGCGCCAATTTTATAACATTAGGTCATGACAAAAGTAGGGAGTTTGCACTATTTGTGCTGGTTCCCAACTTCCGTGTTGCTCTGGTGATATTTGCAACATTGCTTCCCGTTTATTAAAGTCTAAAATTGCTCTAATAATCTCCACCAAACTGGGGGTGTCGGAGTCTCCATTTCAGAAGCCAATTGTGATGTATAAAACAGATGCAATGGATGTTATACAGTAAATCTTATAACAGCCATTCCACCTTTTCTCACTACCCCAAGACTCACGACTGGGACTCTCTGTAAAAATCACCCTGTATTGGCGTTAGAAACAAATCAGACCAGTACCCATGAACTAAACCATTCTACGTATAAAATTATACTGAGAGAATATAAAGAGAAAAACTAAAATCTTAACATCAACAATGTTTTAGTGTTTCTGTGACTTTTATTAAACAACAATGACATGAAGATGGGTGCTGTATATAATCACAGTGCCGTATATCCTCCCTCAACCTTCCACAGGTCTATATATTGCCCACTCTGTTTTCTCCAGTGCCCTTCACTCTCCACATTGCTGCAAATCCCCCCCCCCCCCCCCCATATGTGCGGTACCCCGCTTTCCACACTGTTACAGCTTTACAAAGGTGGGTGCAACTAAATCTCCCTACCTGGCCCAGCAGCATCCAGTGATCATGAGCCACAAGGCCTGCAGCAGCTCTATGTGTGTAACGTGCTCAGATCTCAGTGAGTGCCGTCTTGTGCTCCACAAAAGATAAAATCATTCCCTTTATTTGCTGGAAAACTTGCAATCAATAAAGTTTAATTAGCAGTATAGGAACTAGGAATTCCTATCCCTATAAAGGACCATTGTTAGCTGGAGGTATAAAGGTCCTTTGAGTGGATAGGAACTAGATTTCTCACTGTGAGCTGGCTAGTTCCTATCCCTGTAAAGGACCATTCTTAGCTGGAGGTATAAAGGTCCTTTCACAGGATAGGAACTAGCTCTCTCACTGTGAACCGTCTAGTTCCTATCCCTGTAAAGGACCATTCTTAGCTGGAGGTATAAAGGTCCTCTGAGTGGATAGGAACTAGATTTCTCACTGTGAGCTGGCTAGTTCCTATCCTTTAACAGGACCCGACCACTATGGAGAAAAAGGTCCTTTCGCAGGATAGGAACTAGCTCTCTCACTGTGAACCGTCTACTTCCTATCCCTGTAAAGGACCATTGTTAGCTGGAGGTATAAAGGTCCTCTGAGTGGATAGGAACTAGATTTCTCACTGTGAACCATCTAGTTCCTATCCCTGTAAAGGACCATTCTTAGCTGGAGGCAGAGGCGGCTCTCTAATTAGGCAAATTAGGCGGTCGCCGAAGGCCTTGCACTCACAGGGGCCTCGCGGCCGCCTAATATGCCGATTTACAGAGCCGCCTCTGAGGCTGGCAGCAGGGATTTCCCTGCCATCAGTACAGTCCCGGCCAGTCTGTAAGCAGGAGAATCTGCTACGATTCGGGGCTGTGATCAGGAGCAGCTCACAGCGGAATGGGAGCTCACTGACATCTCCTGATCACAGCCAAATACTGGAGCCGCAGCGCTGACACTTCTCCCTCACAGACGGAGGAGGAGAAAGAGCTGCTTCTGCTCCTCCTCCCGACCTCTCCACCTGTGCTTGCCCCGCCCACACTCCCCGACAGTTTTCATCTCAGAAGATGAGGTATGGGCGGGAAGAATTTGCAGACCAGGAAAAAGAAGAGGAAAGATGGTGCCTGAATCCTGATCCCTCCATCCATCCATCCCTTCCAGTGAGTACTCTGATCTAGGGGGCACCCTTCCTCCATCTCTTTCCATTCCATTCTTTCTTTTCTGTCTGCCCATCTGTCCCCCCAGTCTGTCCATCTGTCCCCCCAGTCTGTCCATCTGTCCCCCAGTCTGTCCATCTGTCCCCCTGTCTGCCCATCTGTCCCCCAGTCTGCCCATCTGTCCCCCAGTCTGTCCATCTGTCCCCCTGTCTGCCCATCTGTCCCCCAGTCTGTCCATCTGTCCCCCAGTCTGTCCATCTGTCCCCCAGTCTGTCCCCCTGTCTGCCCATCTGTCCCCCAGTCTGTCCATCTGTCTGCCCATCTGTCCCCCAGTCTGTCCATCTGTCCCCCAGTCTGTCCATCTGTCCCCCAGTCTGCCCATCTGTCTGTCCATCTGTCCCCCAGTCTGTCCATCTGTCCCCCTGTCTGTCCATCTGTCCCCCTGTCTGCCCATCTGTCCCCCAGTCTGCCCATCTGTCCCCCAGTCTGTCCATCTGTCCCCCCCAGTCTGTCCATCTGTCCCCCCAGTCTGTCCATCTGTCCCCCCAGTCTGTCCATCTGTCCCCCCAGTCTGTCCATCTGTCCCCCTGTCCCCGTCTGTCCATCTGTCCCCCAGTCTGTCCATCTGTCCCCCAGTCTGTCCATCTGTCCCCCAGTCTGCCCATCTGTCCCCCTGTCTGTCCATCTGTCCCCCTGTCTGTCCATCTGTCCCCCAGTCTGCCCATCTGTCCCCCAGTCTGTCCATCTGTCCCCCCAGTCTGTCCATCTGTCCCCCCAGTCTGTCCATCTGTCCCCCCAGTCTGTCCATCTGTCCCCCCCAGTCTGTCCATCTGTCCCCCCCAGTCTGTCCATCTGTCCCCCAGTCTGTCCATCTGTCCCCCAGTCTGTCCATCTGTCCCCCAGTCTGTCCATCTGTCTGTCCATCTGTCCCCCAGTCTGTCCATCTGTCCCCCTGTCTGTCCATCTGTCCCCCTGTCTGTCCATCTGTCCCCTTGTCTGTCCATCTGTCCCCCTGTCTGTCCATCTGTCCCCCAGTCTGTCCATCTGTCCCCCAGTCTGTCCATCTGTCCCCCAGTCTTTCCATCTGTCCATCTGTCCCCCAGTCTGTCCATCTGTCCCCCAGTCTTTCCATCTGTCCCCCAGTCTGTCCATCTGTCCCCCAGTCTGTCCATCTGTCCCCCAGTCTGTCTATCTGTCCCCCAGTCTGTCCATCTGTCCCCCTGTCTGCCCATCTGTCCCCCAGTCTGCCCATCTGCCCCGCCAGTCTGCCCATCTGCCCCCCCAGTCTGCCCATCTGTCCCCCAGTCTGCCCATCTGTCCCCCTGTCTGTCCATCTGTCCCCCAGTCTGCCCATCTGTCCCCCAGTCTGCCCATCTGTCCCCCTGTCTGCCCATCTTTCCCCCTGTCTGCCCATCTTTCCCCCTGTCTGCCCATCTGTCCCCCTGTCTGCCCATCTGTCCCCCAGTCTGCCCATCTGTCCCCCCCCAGTCTGTCCATCTGTCCCCCCAGTCTGTCCATCTGTCCCCCCAGTCTGTCCATCTGTCCCCCAGTCTGTCCATCTGTCCCCCAGTCTGTCCATCTGCCCCCCTGTCTGTCTGTCTGTCTTTCCCCCTCATGCAAGCACAAATCCTTCTTTTTTTTTTTATTACTATACAGACCAGGATCCCTCAGTTTCACTCCAGTTCTCCTCTACCCATCCCTCATCATTTACCCACTCCCCCCCCCCCCCTTTTTACCCCCTCCTCTTTCTCCCCTACCCCATGGTTCCCAGTCCCATCCCTCTCCTATTCATCCCATGTGGTTTCCACAGTACACATCCCACCCACACAAGCAGCAGTAATTAGATGCTCGGCCTTGGGGTTCTTCCTTAACCTCTGCGAAGGGGGTGAGTGGGTCCTCATGTCTAAATTCTGCCTAAGGCCTCACAAAGCCTAGAGCCGCCTATGGCTGGAGGTATAAAGGTCCTCTGAGTGGATAGGAACTAGCTCTCTCACTGTGAACCGTCTAGTTCCTATCCCTGTAAAGGACCATTCTTAGCTGGAGGTATAAAGGTCCTCTGAGCGGATAGGAACTAGCTCCCTCACTGTGAGCTGGCTAGTTCCTATCCTTTAACAGGACCCGACCACTATGGAGAAAAAGGTCCTTTCACAGGATAGGAACTAGCTCTCTCACTGTGAACCGTCTAGTTCCAATCCCTATACAGGACCTTGGCCACTAGGGGGCCAAAAGGTCCTTTAGCTGGGTAGGAACTAGCTCTCTCAATGTGAGTTGGATAGTTCCTAGCCTTATACAGGACCTGACCACTAGGGGGCTAAAAGGTCCTTTAGCTGGATAGGAAATAGCTCACTCACAATGAGCCAGCTATATCCTACCCTGAGAAAGGACAGGGTCCTTCTACTGGCCAGGAACTAGTCACAACCCTTTTTTAAGTCGAGTCTCACTGTCTCAGACTCCCTGAAATGTCAGTTACGGACATCCTTTCACTGAAAAAAATCCCTTGGTTATAGCTGCTCCGCCTCTCTGCTGTCTCCTCAGCCAATAGGAATACAGTATACACGCCCCTTTCCCCAGCGCGCCTTGTTTGACATGAGAGCAGGAGAGATGCTGACCTGGAGAAGAGAAGAGAGGAGAGTACACAGCCTGCAGTGTGGGACGGGCTGCAGCCTTTATAGAAGAAGGTGAGCTGGGGAAGATAAAACTAAATGTATTCTTGTCCGTGCTTCCCCTGCTGTTTTCTCTTCCTGTCTCTGAGTCTGTTGTTTTTTCTGTGCACTGCTTCTGGAGGGAGGATATGCTCTAACCTTCTCCCCCAATCTCTGCTACACCTCCCTAATCACTACCTGCCCACCTCCCCCTCTTCTGCATTACTACATTCAATGTCAGTGAGCTGCTGGAGCACTACAAGTACCAGCATGCCAGGAAATTGGGGCAGCAGCAGTGTGTTCAATCAGGCAGGCTGATATTTAGATGGAAATTGCTGGGGTGTGTATATACTGTGTGTGTATATATACTGTGTGTGTGTGTATGTATGTATATATATATATATATATATATATATGTGTATATATATATATATATACACTGTGTGTGTATATAGTGTGTACTGTATATACTGTGTGTGTGTACTGTATATACTGTGTGTGTGTGTGTGTACTGTATATACTGTGTGTGTGTACTGTATATACTGTGTGTGTGTGTATACACTGTATGTGTGTATAGTGTGTACTGTATATACTGTGTGTGTGCATATACTGTGTGTGTATACACTATGTGTGTATAGTGTGTACTGTATATAGTGTGTACTGTATATACTGTGTGTGTGTATATAGTGTTTACTGTATATACTGTGTGTGTGTGTGTGTGTGTGTATATATAGTGTGTACTGTATATACTGTGTGTGTGTGTGTGTATACACTATGTGTGTATAGTGTGTACTGTATATACTGTGTGTATATAGTGTGTACTGTATAAACTGTGTGTGTGTGTATATAGTGTGTACTGTATATACTGTGTGTGTATAGTGTGTACTGTATATACTGTGTGTGTGTGTGTATATAGTGTGTACTGTATATACTGTGTGTGTGTATACACTATGTGTGTGTATAGTGTGTACTGTATATACTGTGTGTGTGTACTGTATATACTGTGTGTGTGTATAGTGTGTACTGTATATAGTGTGTGTGTGTGTTTATACACTGTATGTGTGTGTATAGTGTGCACTGTATATACTGTGTGAGTGTGTGTGTATAGTGTGTACTGTATATACTGTGTGAGTATGTGTGTATAGCGTGTGTGTATGTACTGTGTGAGTGTGGGTATATACTGTGTATACACTGTGTGTATACTGTGTGAGTGTGTGTGTATAGCGTGTGTGTGTATGTACTGTGTGAGTGTGTGTATACACTGTGTGTATACTGTGAGTGTGTGTAGCATGTGTGTGTAGCATGTGTGTGTATGTACTGTGTGTGTGTGTGTATACACTGTGTGAGTGTGTGTATGTACTGTGTGTGTGTGTGTATACACTGTGTGAGTGTGTGTATGTACTGTGTGTATACTGTGTGTGTGTGTGTATAGCGTGTGTATATACTGTGTGTGTGTATATACTGTGTGTGTGTATATACTGTGTGTGTTTGAGGTGCACACCCTAATGCCATATGCTGCACACGCCTATACTGTGTAGTGTGGTATCATCACTGCAAACAAATCGGCACATTTCATGGCTCTAGTTTTCGGTCTTGTACTGTGCACACTTAGGCTGGCCATACGCTAGACAATCTGATAATCCAACCTTTTACATCCAACATCTACTCTATATTACAAGGGGTAGCATGATTTGATAATAGTTGAATGTATTGTCTTATCTGTGTACCATTACATAGGTTGCTAACTCGAATGATACAATCAGATTGTCTAGTGTAAGGCCAGCATAAAATGGGAGAAGGAGATAAATATTTCAGTGTGTTTTTTTTTTTACATTTGCCTTTAGCTGTAGAGGTGATAGAGGGTCTTATTTTGAAGAGACGGTACCCTGTGCACCTTTGTTTACTGTAAGTTGGTGCAATGCTCAATTTGTGAATAACGTTTGATGAAAAAATGATTTGCTACATTATATCCTTGGATGCAAGGGAGACTGCTGTATACTCTATATTGTGTAGTATGTCATCTGACTGCAAACCTTTCATCCTGTAGTTGTCTGTCTTGTAATATGCACATTAAGGCTGGCCATACATGTTCAGTTTTCTTGTACAATTTTCTGTTGGATTTACCATGAACCACATAATGAGGTCAAAGCTAAACACTTTCACTTGTATCCAATTAGGTAGGCATTTGTACTACATAGTTGAAGGTAAATTTAAAGATTGTACAATCTCCTTTAGATCTGCCATCAACTACATTGTGCAAAAGCCAACATGATTTGATATAAATTTAAATTGTCCAGCTGTGTCCTAGTACATCCTGTTAGTGAGGCAGGCCATACACAGATTTCTTTAGTTCAGCACGTGGTATAAATGAGGGAAGAAAAGTGTGTGTGGTATGTATGATATACCTAATAAACATTACTCACTGATTCACCATCCACACACTGGATGGAGGATTACTTCCCGCTGTGATATTGTATAGTGTTGCTGGCATTACATTTTGTCCGGTCCCTGGCCAGCTTGACTTTAACCGCTTTACCTCTAGCCACTATGCTGCTACTGCGGCACAGTGGCTCGTTCTCGTCTAGCGACGTAGACCGGTGGTGATCGCCGCTGCTCTGCCGCTGCTCTGCCCCGATCGTCGGGGAATCCAGTTTGGAGATCCGCCCGCCTGTGTAAACAGAGCTGGCGGATCTCCTAAGTGACAGATCGGAGTGTTCAGCATAGCTGAACATCCTATCTGTCCCTGGCTCACTCAGTCACCTCCCCCCACACGTTAGTAAGCACCAGGCATACATTAACCCCTCCCTCTCCAATAAAATTAACCCCTTCCCTACCAGTGTCATTTTTACAGTAACAGTGCATATATATAGCACTGATTACTGCAGTAATGTCACTGGTACCCCCAAAAGTGTCAAAAATGTCAATCAAGGGTCCGATCTGTCTGCCGCAATGTCGCAGTCCCGCAAAAAAAAAAATCGCAGATCGCCGCCATTACTCGTTAAAAAAAAAAAAAAAAAAAAAACACCAAAAATGACAGAAATCTTTCCCTTAGTTAGTAAACGCAATAACTTTTGCGCAAACCAATCAAAATACGCTTATTGCCATTTTTTTTTTTTACCAAACATAGGTAGCAGAAAACAAATTGGCCAAAAATTTAAAAAAAAATTGTTTTTCTCTTACGTCCTCCGACAGTCGCCGCCCACTCACAAGTCTTCACCAATGGGTATTGACCTTTGCTCCGCAGGAGTAGCTAGGCACAAGATTTGTAAATAACAAAAGCTTTTAGCATAGACACACCCCTAGGGGCTGTCCCCTTAGTCAATACCTCCCTGCACTAGAATTCCCAACTCAGTTTGATCTTGCCTAGCTTAGGAGTAGCAGGCTTTCCTGTGCTGGGGCTTCAGTCTCAGCCTTCTACCCTTTTTTTGATTTTATTTCAAGTATTTTTCTTTTCTTTACTAGCTGTTATTTTGTCAGCTTTAGTTTAGGGATCTTCGGATGAAGATGATCATGCGGAGCTGGGTCTCGGACTGGCCGCCCTGGATCTCAGGGCTGAGTGCCAGATGGATCCCCAGCCTGCCATCGAGCATTCAGCTTAGGTTTGCCCTGGCACATTGAACGACCCATCCCAGGTTCGCTGCAGGGATGCTGCCTGTGAGGTGGCTACCTCACTGGACGCCATGCTGCGGTCTAAGGCTGCAGTCCACAAGCGTCCTGGCTGCGGCACTCCCTGTCTGCCTTGATAGCAGTTTGTCGCTGGAGACAGTTCCCCACGCCATTACACGTACGGTAAGCACCTTCTGTGTGGGGACCTTCTGTGTGGGTGTCAGTCTGTGGCTGTGTAGTACCCCCCATGTCTGTGTAAATGCGGGCTCCCTGTCAGATCCCTGTATGGCTGCATTGCCTGTGGGCTGCGAGGGGGGGCCATCCTGCTCTGCTGTGAGTTATGCTCTGGGTGCAGATTTGGGAATAGACATGTGTTGTGCGACGGCCGCTGCTGCGATCCGCCATTTTCTTGCATATATGCTGTGGCCGGCCCTGTCCCTGTACAGCGCCGTGTTTTGGCGCCATTCGCCGCCATTTTGGCAGGCCGCGCTCGTTCGAGCACATGTCGGCGCCATTTTCCTGTAGCCTCATCCCTCAGCCGAGCGGCCATGTTTGCGGAGCCTCATAGGCTATATCAGTCGGCCAGCTATTGCATCACTTCCTCTTTCTCTGGGAACAGCGATCGGTGGCAGCAGCCTGTTGTGCTCTCTCTTAAGGTTTTTACCTTCTTGTCCTGTCATTCCTTGCTCAGTGTTCTCTATCCCTGCGGGATCGGTGCATACTGTAGTGCAGCCCTCAAATTTTCCACTCGCCTACTCGCATTTTGCGAGTGGAAAATTATGTCAGGCGAGCTACTGTCAGGGGAAGAGAGGAGAGGAAAGCCGCCGAACGATTGGATAATGTCAGCGGCGGATCATCCCGCTCAGCTTTAATTGTAATTGCCGTGCGCTCGCCGACACACAGTTCCGTCTCCTAGCCCGGCTTCTTTGACAGACAGAACACCCGGCCAACCAGGACGTGTTCTGTCTATCAAAGAAGCCGGGCTAGGAGGCGGGACTGTGTATGTCGGCGAGCGGCAATTACAATTAAAGCTGAGCGGGATGATCCGCCGCTGACATTATCCGGCCAGCAGGACTGATGGAGGGGGTAAGCCGATCATCTCACCCAGAGCCGGTACAAGGGAGGGTGGGATGGATGGAAGGATGGCTGCCCTGGGCGTCTGTGTCATGGGAGGTGGAGGGGCGCTGCCAGGAGTGTTTGTGACAGGAGAGAGCGGGATGTGCTCTCTCTGTCTTCTCGCCGGGCTTCACACACTGCTGTCAGATCGGTACTTCTCCCCTTAAAGAGTCAGAGTGGAGGTGGAGCGGAGGAGAAGACAATTAGTTCCTAATGCTTTGCACGGACAGCTGACGGGAGAGATGCGGCTGCAGAAGGGGAAGAAGATTGCGGCTCAGGAAGGACACTGGATGTCAGATCGGGACTATACAGAGTTTGTTATCCCCTCTCCTCCGAGTCAAAGTAAGCAATGTGGAAAGGGGGCGGGTAACAAACTCTGTATAGTCCCATCTGACATCCAGTGTCCTTCCTGAGCCGTAATATTCTTCCCCTTCTGCTTCTGCAGCCGCATCTCTTCCACCAGCTGTCCGTGCAAAGCAATAGGAATAGGAATCGGCTTCTCCTCCGCTCCTCCTCCGCTCTGACATATGAAGAAGAGGATCACAGCGATGTGCCGCGCTGTATCTGAGGTCTGCATGCTGGAGGAAAGGGAGAACTACACTGACTGGGGTACAAAGCTTATCCTGTCACCTCCCAAATTCCCATCTCAGCACAATCCCCCCACCCTCCTAGCACAATCCCTCCCATCTCAGCACAACCCCCCCCCCTCCTAGTTCAACCCCCCATCTCAGCACAGTCCCCCCCTCTTAGCACAACCCCCCCCCATCTCAGCACAATCCCCCCTCCTAGCAAAACCCCCCCATCTCAGCACAATCCCCCCTCCTAGCACAACCCCCCCATCTCAGCACAATCCCCCCTCCTAGCAAAACCCCCTTATCTCAGCACAGTCCCCCCCATCTCAGCACAATCCCCCCCCCTCCTAGCACAACCCCCCCATCTCAGCACAGTCCCTTCCCCTCCTAGCACAACTCCCCATCTCAGCACAATCCCCCCATCTCAGCACAGCCCCCCCCCTCCTAGCACAATCCCACCATCTCAGCACAGTCCCCCCCCTCCTAGCACAACCCCCCCATCTCAGCACAGTCCCCCCCCCCCCTTAGCACAACCCCCCTCCCATATTGATCCCACCTAGAAGTAATCATCTTCCAGAACAGGAAGTCTTGGGGCTGTTAAAAAGGGGGTATTGGGGGGGGGGGGGGTTGTGCCAGTAGGAATAATGGGGTTTTTTGTGCTAGGGGGAAGGTTTTGATGGGGGGAGGATTTGACGGGTAGGATTTGGGGGGGGGTACTAGGATGGTGATTTGGGGGTTCCAGACCCTTGATGGGCACTGATTAGGCTGCACTGATGGGCACTGAAAACGTTGTTATTAATATTTATTTTTGTAACTTCTGCATTAATGCAAAAACATTTAACAGTGTAATTTTATGAGATAATTTATGAGGGCGTGTTTAGGGGCGGAATTAGGGGCGGGGCAGGGTAGGAGTTGGGTGGGGCAACTGGTGGCGAGTAACCCTTAAGGCCTGGCTAGTAGCTCAGGACTTTAAATTTTGAGCCCTGCTGTAGTGTACGGTGGGCTGCGCTCGCCGTGGTGTTAAAGGGCCAGTACCTTTTTTCCTTTTTCATTGCTGGGGCATGGATTCTCAGGATAGCAAGTTTCCCCCCGCCCTGGTGGGGGACCAGGGGGCTGCTGCACCCCCCAGGGGGGCTGATCTGGCCGCGGTGGTGGCGTCCTTGGTTTCTCAGGTGCAGATGCTGATGGCTGATCGATCCGCAAAGAGGGCCAGGTTATCCATTTCCTCTGATTCAGAGGGCGATGTGGCTGCTGTGGCTGGCGTACCCTTCTCGGGGTCCCGCTCATCTTTGGACCTTATGGGGTCCGAGGGGGAGGCAGAGGTGGAGGGGGTTGATGTTTCTCCCCCTGGCTCGCCTGAAGAGCTTGCACTCATGAATGAGCTGATTGCCTCCATTAAAGATACCTTGAACCTAGAGGATGAGCCTGCTCCTCCTGCTAGGGTGTCCTCTTTTGGAACGCAGAGAACTCGAAAATCAGCTGTTAATGAGCAGTGGCGCAATTTAAAGAAGCCCTTTACTTTGCCAAATAAGTTTAAACTGCTTTATCCGTTTGCGCCCTCCACCGACGAGCGTTGGTGTGTGGCACCTCAGGTGGATCACGCGGTGGCCATTTTGAACAAAGCTACTGCGGTTCCTTCTGAGGATACCCCGGTTTTCCGGGACCCTACGGACAGGATAATGGAGTCTCTTGCCCGTCATGCCTATATGGTTGCTGGTTCTATGCTGAAGCCTATTTTTGCTTCCATTATGGCGGCACAGGCTGTTGCAGATTGGACAAAGATGCTCAGGCGCACCCTGGTGGCTGATTCGGCTCCACCTACCACGTTGGCTATGGTGGATCAGATCCATCAGGGTGTCATGTACTTGTGTGATGCGGATTTGAATTTAGCTCCCTTGGCTGCGCGCCTGTCCAGCGTGGCGATACTGAACCGTCGTCTGATATGGCTGAAAAATTGGTCGGTCGACCAATCTTCTCGCAAGACGCTGGCGGATTTTCCCTACGCGGGCTCTCGCCTTTTTGGCGAGGCTTTGGATACTCTGATAAAAGGGGTTACGGGGGGCAAGAGTACTCTCTTACCCCAGTCTCACAAGCATAAGTCTTTCCGTGGTAAACGGAATTCCTCGTTTAGACCCTCTCAGGGGTCCTTTCGTGCCTTTAGGTCGCAATTCAAGGGCAAGCCCTTCAAAGGCCAAGGCTCCCAGAAGAAGCCGTGGGCAGGGAAGCAGAAGTCCGGCCAGTCCGGTTCGACTTCCCATACCACTTCCGCCTGAAGGGGCGCCCTCACCCGGTTCTGGGGTGGGGGGACGTCTGCGCGGTTTCCTACAGCCTTGGCTGACCCACATTCAGGACAGGTGGGTTCAGGAAATCGTTTGATCTGGTTACAAGATCGAATTTCTCTCTCGGCCGGCGGGCAGATTTTTTCCCTCAAATCTTCAGCTGTCTCCGGAGCGCTTGCAGGATCTGCACCTGGCGGTGCGGGCCCAAGGGGTGGTTGTTCCGGTGCCTCATCGGGACAGATTTCAGGGGTTTTACTCCAATCTGTTCACTGTGCCCAGAAAGGAGGGCAAGGTGCGTCCGATTCTGGACTTGAAAGCTCTGAACCGCTTTGTGCGGGTTCGCAAGTTCCGCATGGAATCCCTGCGCTCAGTGGTGGCTGCCCTGAGTCCGGGGGAATTCATGGCCTCCATCGATCTGAAGGATGCGTACCTACACATCCCCATTTTCGAGGGTCACCAGAGGTACCTTCGATTCGCCATTGCGGAGGATCACTACCAATTTGTGGCGTTACCTTTCGGTCTCGCTTCGGCTCCGCGGGTTTTTACCAAGGTGCTGGCGCCGGTTCTGGCCCTGTTGCGAGCACAGGGCATTGCTGTCTTGGGGTATCTGGACGATATCCTGATAAGGTCAAACGCCAGTCAGAGCCTGGTGACCGACCTGTCCACCACGATGCGGACACTGCAGGAGTTCGGTTGGACTATAAACATTCCGAAGTTGACTTTGTGTCCTTCGGTTCGTCTTCCCTACCTGGGAATGATTCTGGACTCTGTCCAAGCGAAGGTCTTCCTACCGGAAGACAAGCTTCGGACACTTCAGGACGAGGTCAGGTCCCTCAGGGACAACCGGCACTCGTCTCTCCGGACATGCATGAGATGTCTGGGTTTAATGGTCTCGGCTTTCGAGGCGATCCCCTTTGCCCAGTTTCACACGCGGGGTCTCCAAGTGGAGATTCTTGCCGAGTGGGACGGGCGGCCGCAATCCCTGGATCTGCGGATCTCGTTGAGCCACAGCACCAGAAGGGATCTTCTGTGGTGGCTTCAGTCCCCGGCAGTGTCGGGGGGCAAGTCTTTTCGTCCATTATTGTGGACGGTGATCACCACGGATGCCAGCCTGTCGGGCTGGGGTGGTGTTCTGGGCGTTTTGTCCGCCCAGGGGACTTGGTCGGAGGAGGAGTCCTCCCTTCCGATCAACATTCTGGAATTGAGGGCGATAAAGCTTTGCCTTCTGCGATGGACGGACCGGCTTCGGGGCCGTCCAGTTCGGGTTCAGACGGACAATGCCACCGCGGTGGCCTATGTCAACCATCAAGGGGGCACCAGGAGTGCCCGGGCGGCTCGGGAAGTGGCCGACATTCTGTCTCGGGCCGAGACGCACGTCCCGGCGATAACGGCAGTTCACATACCGGGGGTGGAGAACTGGCAGGCGGACTATCTGAGTCGCCAGACCCTGGACCAGGGGGAATGGTCCCTTCACCCGGATGTCTTCCAGATGTTGTGCGCAAAGTGGGGTTCTCCAGATGTGGACCTGTTCGCGTTTTGTCTAAACAACAAGGTGGAAAGGTTCGTGGCAAGAACGGGCGGAGGCCTCGGACGCGTTAGTGGCGCCCTGGCATCAGTATCGTCTGATGTATGCCTTTCCCCCGATTCAACTACTGTCCAGGCTGCTTCGCAGATTGGCCTCGGAACAGCATGCGGTGATTCTGGTGGCACCGGACTGGCCTCGCCGGTCTTGGTACGCAGACCTCGTAAATCTGGCAGTCGACGCTCCGTGGTGCCTGCCGCTTCGGGAAGACCTTCTGTCTCAAGGGCCGATATTCCATCCTGCTTTACAGTCGCTGGCTTTAACGGCCTGGCTGTTGAAAGCCAAGTCCTGAAGGATAAGGGTCTCTCCCCTGAGGTCATTCCCACTTTGATCAAGGCTTGAAAAGCCTCTTCGGGGAAGATTTACTACCGTACTTGGAAAGCATACTTTGCCTGGTGTGAGTCCAGGGGGTATTCCCCTCGCTCATACTTGGTGTCGAGAGTGTTGGCTTTCCTCCAAACTGGAGTGGACCAGCGTTTGGCGTTGGCCACGATTACGGGTCAGATTTCTGCGCTGACCGTTCTCTTTCAACTCCCTGTGGCGTCGAATTCATTGGTTAGCACCTTTGTTCAGGGGGTGCGACATTTGGCCCCTCCTAGGAGGGAACCTTTGCCTCCATGGGACTTGAACTTGGTTCTGTCCGTGTTACAACAGGCTCCCTTTGAAAAGATCAGGGAGATCTCGTTGTCTCTGTTGTCCAAGAAGGTTGCCTTTTTGGTGGCGATCACTTCGGCTCGCAGGATGTCGGAGCTGGCGGCTTTGTCCTGCAGCTCTCCCTACCTGGTGATTCACAAGGATAAGGTGGTCTTGCGACCTAACCCATCCTTTCTTCCGAAAAGGATCTCGGAGTTTCACCTTAATGAAGACATTGTCTTGCCTTCGCTCTGCGCGAAGCCTAAGCATCTGAAGGAGGTTGCCTTGCATTCCTTGGATGTTGTCCGGGCGATCAGGGTCCTCGGAAGGGCAGGTAGGCGTCGGCTGCAACCATCGCCAAATGGATCAGACAGACCATTGAGCAAGCCTATGCCTTGAAGGGGAAGGTTTCTCCTTTCCCTGTGAAGGCACACTCTACCAGATCTTTGAGTACGTCTTGGGCTTACCGTCATCAGGCTTCTGTGGCCAAGGTGTGTAAGGCGGCGACTTGGTCGTCCGTTCACACCTTCTCAAAATTCTATAAGGTGGATGTTCAGGCATCGGCCGATGCATCCTTTGGCCGTAAAGTTCTCAGTGCGGCAGTTTCCTAGGGACCCTTGTTTTTGTGGGCCCTTGGTTGTTGGGGTGTTTTACCCCTGGGTTACTTGTTTTCCTGGGTTGTTGCTCCTGTTGAGCATGTTTTCCTGTTGCCCAGTTGGTTCTCTTACTAAGGTAAGGTTCCTTTCTCTGATGTGGGTACTGCGTTGCCTTTTCTACGGTTGCGTCTCCCACCCCTCATGTCTACACTGCTTTGGGACGTCCCATTGGTGAAGACTTGTGAGTGGGCGGCGACTGTCGGAGGACGTAAGAGAAAACTGAATTTTTGTAAAATCTTACCGTAAAATTCCTTTCTCTGAGTCCTCCGACAGTCGCCGCCCCCCGCCCCTCTTTTGGGGTTTTTGTTCACTCTTACTGCTATGCTACCAAACTGAGTTGGGAATGCTGGTGCAGGGAGGTATTGACTGAGGGGACAGCCCCTAGGGGTGTGTCTATGCTAAAAGCTTTTGTATTAACAATTCTTGTTGCCTAGCTACTCCTGCGGAGAAAAGGTCAATACCCATTGGTGAAGACTTGTGAGTGGGCGGTGACTGTCGGAGGACTCAGAGAAAGGAATTTTACGGTAAGATTTTACAAAAATTCAGTTTTTATATCTTTTTTGGGGGGCATTTCATATAAAAAAATGTTAAAAATATTGTTATTTTTTCAAAATAAACGCTCTTTTTTTGTTTATAGCGCAAAAAGTAAAAATCGCACAGGTGATCAAACACCAACAAAAGAAAGCTCTGTTTGTGGGAAAAAAAGGACGTAAATTTTGTTTGGGTACGGCATCGCACGACCGCGCAATTGTCAGTTAAAGTCGCACAGCGCCGAATCGCAAAAAGTGGCCCAGACGTAAGACAGCAAAATGCTCTAGTGGTAAAGTGGTTAAAGCACAATCTCTGTACAACCAGATTGTCTGGTGTATGGTCAGCTTAAAATGGGAAAGGATCTCTAGATTTTAGTGTCTCTTGTGACATTAGCCAATAGCTACACAGGTGATGGAGGGGCTTATTTTGAAGTGCAGCACTCTTCAGCTTACTGTAAGTTGGTGTGATGCTTTCTATTGGTGAAGGAGACCATTCTCAGGGAGGAAAGGGATTTGCAGTGTTCCTTTTCTATATGTATGTATGTGTGTGCTTTATTATGAAATTTAGGCAGAAGGGTGCAAATATGGAGGAGTCTTGTGTTGTATACTGTTCAGTATATGATCTTGCTTGCAAACCAATTTTAACCCATTGCATGATTCTAGTTTTCCATCTTGTACTATGCACATTTAAAGTGGGCGTAAACTCCCCCATCTCTGACTTTTACCTATCGGTAAACCTATAATAAGGTTCAAATGACATCCCATTCTAGATCAAATCAGGCAGGCCCTTGCACTAAAGAGTGGATGTTAAATCTTGGGCCCCTTTCACACTTGTGCAACCTAAAAGTTGAGCGATATTTGACTTGACATGAAGCAATGTCTGTGTAATCTTGAGGTCTGACTTCAAAACGCATCAAAGGTGGACTAAAGTAGTGCAGGGACTACTATGAAATTATTGTGACTTGAAGTCGCACAGATATGACCGGTCTTCATTGGAAATCATGGAGTACGACTTGTCATGTGACGTTGCAGTCCCAAGTCACAGGACCTAGTTGCATAAGTGTGAAAGGGGCCTAAAGGAGATTGTATCAGATTGTATAGTGTATGACCGGCCTAATGTGAATAATACAAGAGTAAACGATGCAAGGTGTTGAATTATGTTTGCAGTCAAGATCCCATATGCAGTACATACACAGTATACAAAAGTCTCCTCTGCATAATCTGTAATCAAGTGCATAAAACAGCACATATTGGAAAAATTGAACACAACAAATCGGTTACCTCAGACATGCCTCATTTACAAATGGAGCATCACACCAACTTAAGTAAACTGAAACCGCCACAGGTGGACAACCCAATCACTGTATGTCCTATTAGATTGATCACTAAAACACAATCTCTGTATACAATCAGATTGTCTAGTGTATGGCCAGCAAAAATATGGATAAGGAGATGATGACTTCAGTGTTTTTTTTTTTTTTTTTATGATGTGCACCCTTCAAAGCATTAGAGATTATATAAATATAGAGGAGACTAGTGTATACATGTATAGTGTATGATCTTGACTGCAAACCTACTTCAACACATTACATGGCTATAGTTACTCTTGTACTATGTGCATTTAGGCCAGTCTCACACTATACAATCTGAATGAATGATCACTATACAATCTTTTCAATTTACTTAAACTATGTCATGACAATGTAATTGTCAGTGCCAATATCTCTGCAGGTGAATGTTTTGAAGTGTAAGGACTCCTCTGCAGCCTCCAGTGTAGTGTAAATTGTTGTGATGCTCTCAATATGCAATTGAGGTATTTCTCAGTGACACAGCGGGAGTCGGGCCAGGGGAGGAGCAGTGGCGATCGCCGCCGCTCTTCCCCGATCGCCGGGGAATCGAGTGAGGAGATCCGCCCGCTTGTGTAAACAGAGCGGGCGGATCTCCTAAGTGACAGGCAGGGACAGATCGGAGTGTTCAGCATAGCTGAACATCCGATCTGTCCTTGTGTCACTCAGTCACCTCCCCCCCCCCCCCCCACACGTCAGTAAGCACCAGGCATACATTAACCCCTCCCGCTCTAATAAAATTAACCCCTTCCCTGCCAGTGTCATTTTACAGTAACAGTGCATATTTATAGCACTGATTACTGCAGTAATGTCACTGGTACCTCCAAAAGTGTCAAAAATGTCAGTCAAGGGTCCGTCCGATCTGTCCGCCGCAATGTCGCAGTCCCGCAAAAAAAATCGCAGATCGCCGCCATTACTCGTTAAAAAAAAAAAAACACCAAAAATGACAGAAATCTTTCCCTTAGTTAGTAAACTCAATAACTTTTGCGCAAACCAATCAAAATACGCTTATCGTGATTTTTTTTTACCAAACATAGGTAGCAGAAAACAAATTGGCCAAAAATTTAAAAAAAAATAGATTTTTAAATTTTTTGGGGGGGAATTTCATATAAAAAAAATGTTAAAAATATTGTTATTTTTTCAAAATAAAGGCTCTTTTTTTGTTTATAGCGCAAAAAGTAAAAATCGCACTGGTGATCAAATACCACCAAACGAAAGCTCTGTTTGTGGGAAAAAAAGGACGTAAATTTTGTTTGGGTACGGCGTCGCACGACCTCGCAATTGTCAGTTAAAGTCGCACAGCGCCGAATCGCAAAAAGTGGCCTGGAGGTAAGACAGCAAAATCCTCCGGTGGTAAAGTGGTTAAGTTAACCAAACTATGCAGGTAGGAGGACAAATCATACAACCCATGCAATATCCAGTCAGGCAGGTCCTTGTACTTCATAGTCGCTGTTAAAGCTAAAGTATGTGCCACAATCAACTTGTATAATGTGCTATCAGCCTTAAACAAAACATTATTAAATGGGTATGATCTTTGCAAAAATGTCAGCCAAGTGTCCCCATGGATATTACTGCATTGGTGCTGCAAATGAGAAAGGGCCATGTAACCTTTTTAGCCATTGATGATCTCAGCTTTGTCAGACAGAAGGGGTGGAGACCAGACAGCAAAAAAGGCAGACGTGGAGTCTCATCTCATTACCATGCAGGGGTCAAGTTGGCTTGGCCAATAACTGTGTGATATAAAAAAAAGGGAAAATTCTATTGGTTGTCAGAAATTCAAACACTGTATAAATTGGACAACCTAGCCACTTCAAATAGAACTCTTGATCCTGAGATCGCTAGCGATATTGGATTGCCATTTTGCGGATTGCCTCTTTTGCATATTTTGCCATTTATACTTTTAATAACAATTGCATAGATTTATTTTCTTTGTCTTTTTTTTTTTTTTCCAAATCTTTTCTTTGTCTATCCCTTAAAAGTTCTAAATATAGTGTTTTTTTTTTTTTATTTTAAATTTTATTATTGCCAGTTACTGTTACTAAATTACTGCTGTTTAATCTTGAATATTGCCTTTTGTAATTGAACTTCTGTTTTGTATTTTGTATCCTACTAATCTATTGCTTGTTTTTTAGAATTTCAAAAGCATTTAGTCATGGCATCGGGGTAAGTACATTGATTCCCACTCCATTTCTCTTCTACACTAGCCATCACTGTTCTGCCCCTGACATTTGTTTTTTTGTTTTTTGGCGTGGCTCCGTTGACCTATATAACTTTGAGGCACATCCATTGCAATATTGAGCTGTGCCCACATACATAGAAAAAGCACCTTATACAGGATTTGTGTATTTGGTCTCATCTTTATTATTTTCGTGTTTATTTTTCATGTTCTGATTTTTTTTTTTTTTTTTTTTGGTTAGATAACTTTTGTGCTGGTGGATATTTTTGATTTGTTTGTTTTTAATATGGTCATATTTACAGTTAGGGCTCTTTCACGCGCTCTTTTCAACGCATTCCGTTGCGGACCGTGCTCTGCTCAGTGGGGATCAATCTGCCGATCCCCGCTGAGCCGGCGGATGACAGCTCCATCTCCACACTGTGTGCGGAGAGGGAGGTGTCAAAGCCCTGCTGCTCTCTATGGGGAATCGGATGAGACCGGACCGCCTGTCCGATCTCATCCGATCCCCAGGACGGATGGAAAATAGGGTTTCCATCCAGATTTCATGGACAGGATCGGATGCGGACAGCAGCGGGTGTCAGCGGACATGTCACCGCTGACATCCACTGCTCCATAGGGCTGAATGGGGCATCCGATCAGATCCGCCAAAAAAACTGACAGGTGTATCTGATTGGAACGCCCGTGTGAAAGAGCCCTTAAATAGTTCATGGATTGTGATTTGTTTTTTTTTTTTTTTCTTTGTTCCCCCATATGCATATAACTGTTGATAGGGATTCCCACTCGCAGCGCTATTGCGTCCTGCTGGCAGGGAGCCTTTCCCGCCAAGAGAACACAATGGGATAGATTTACTGGAAGGGGAAAAATCTGGTATAGCTGCATGTTGGCCAATCAGCTTCTAACTTCAGCTTCTTCAATTAAGCTTTGACAAAAAAAGAAGGAAGCTGATTGGTTTCTGTGCAGAGCTAGACCATATTTTGCACTCTCCAGTTTCAGTAAATCAACCCCAATGCTTACTAATTGCCGCAGAAAAAATTGCATGTAAACTCTGAAAGGCTGATTGTATCCAAGTCGATCGATGGATAGGCTTGGGTACAACCAGCCTGCTCATAGATGAATTTCATTTCAGCTGGTCCTTGTTAAACCTGCCGAATTTCCATCCATCCATTTCCGGCTTTAGCCTGGACATAAGTTATGTAATTTTGCATAACTTAGGGCCAGCCTAAAGCTGGCCATGAATGGATTGAATTTTGGCAGGTTCAGCAGGGACCAGCCCAAGATTGCTTCATTCAAATCACTCTGGCTGTGATATTGTATGGTTTCCCCACTATCCGATTTTGACAGGCTGGTTGTACTGAAGTCAATTGCTTTCAGTACAACCAGCGAAGTTGCAATAGTCTGTGGACCGCCTTAGCATGTACATTTCTCCCTAACTGCTCAGATGTTCCACTGGGATGGAATGATTACCCACCTTGACCTCCCCTTAATCGTGCATCAGTTTAACCACTTAAGCCCCGGAGGATTTGGCTGCTAAAAGACCAGGGGGTGACTTTAACGGACAATTGCGCGGTCGTGCGAAGCTGTACCTAAACGAATTTGATGTCCTTTTTTTCCCACAAACAGAGCTTTCTTTTGGTGGTATTTGATCACCTGTGCGATTTTTTGATCATGCGCTATAAACAAAAAAAGAGCGTAAATTTTGCAAAAATAACAATATTTTTCACATTTTTTTATATGAAATTCCCCCCCAAAAAAATGTAAAAATCAAAATTTTTTAACATTTTCGGCCAATTTGTTTTATGCTACATACGTTTTGGTACAAAAAAAAAAAAAAATCGCAAAAAGCGTATTTTGATTGGTTTGCGCAAAAGTTATCGCGTTTACTAACAAAGGGAAAGATTTTTGGTGTTTTTTAACGAGTAATGGCGGCGATCTGCGATTTTTTTTTTTTTTTTTTTTTTTGCGGTACTGCAACATTGCGGTGGACAGATCGGACCCTTGACTGACATTTTTGACACTTTTGGGGGTACCAGTGACATGACTGCAGTAATCAGTGCTATACATATGCACTGTTACTGCAAAAATGACACTGGCAGGGAAGGGGTTAACTGTATTGGAGAGGGAGGGGTTAAGTGTGTCCTAGGGGCGTGATTCTAACTGTATAGGGACATGGCTATTGGTGTAAAAACAAAGATCAACGGTCCTACATAGATCTTCATTTTTACACCAGGGAGAATGACGGGCGGCTTGTTTACATAAGCCGCTCTGCCTTTCTCCCTTCACCGGAGCGATCGTAGTGTGACCGGCGGACATCGAGTCCGCCGGTCACACGCACTGACTTGTCAGTGAACGAGCCGCGGCGCGCGCCCGCCCGCAATTGGCTCTCAAGTCAGTGACAGGCGAGTGACGTACCGATACGTCACTCTGCCTGGCCTGGCCTGACCGCCGCAGTATATAGTCCACAGATGTGAATAAACCCTAATCAAGGAATTGCATGTTATTTTACTTGAGAGAAATGCAAAAGCAAATACATTAATCTCTAGTTATTGTGGTAACACTTTAAAATTGGCAGCTCCTTTTCTCCTTGTATTTATACATTTCTTTCAATTATCTTATATACACATCTGCATCTCAGTTACTTCAGTGGTAGCGCATTGGTCCTCTGTCTTTTTTATTTCTATGTTATTTTACTTGATTTATGCATTCATTGATTCATGCAATTTTCCCCCCTTCCCCCAGAAGTACCAGAATTCCACTGGTATGCAAGTTTTGCTACAAACTGCAGGATGCCCTCTCGGTGCATCTCCGTCGAGTGTGCAGGAAAAATACTAGCGAAGTCGAGATCAAGGAGCTTGTGGAGGAGGCGCGGACCAACATGCGGCAACTGGTTAGGAACCTCAGCGTTGTCCAGTATGCTGATCTCGGCCAAGTTAGAAATTCTAGCGCACCGCGGGAGTTTTTGGCACACTTTCTCGAGTCCAAGGGAAGTGTTGTACTTCAACTGGCAGGAAGACAGCGGTAAGTAATCTCCATTTAAAAGATAACATTTATTTTTATCCTTTGACCTTATAATGGCATAAAAAGTAAACTGCTTTTTTACCTCTGTTTTAGATCTCAAGCTCCAGTGGAAGAAGTCCACAAAGATCCCACCGGAGGGGATGAAGCTCTGGAAGGAAGGAAAAATCCAGGGTAAGATTGCGGTGCTTAAAGAGTTTGTTCAATCAAGGAAAAGTCAGAAACTATAAATACTGTAGCTGCTGACTTTATTATATAAGGACGATGTCCTGTCCAGGAGGTCGGCACCATCCTCACCCCGGCTAGTTCTTCAGTAGCTTTTTAAGTTTACGGTACTCCTAACTGTGGGCACCCACCTATGAAGCTTTTAGCTTCAAAGCCAGCTGCCCACTGCACATGCGTGTGCTGTGTCTTATGATTTGTCCCTTAGTCTTCTGGAACCTGTGACATGTCCCAGAAGACTGGAGGGAAGGGGGGGGGGGAGCACTTCTTAACTGTCAATACTAGATATCTGGTTCCCCCCCTGAAGAACTGGAGAGGAAACAACCAGGGTAGGTATACTGTACTTTGAAATGATCGTGTAAATTTAGGATCAGTTTATAGTGGAGTTAAATTGTTTCTCTGCTTTTTATAGTTTTTAGCTCGGGTCTACTTTTTACTTTTTCTATTGTGTTGTAGTTATAGCCTAATTTTTTTGAATTTGACCGCATCAAAATCTGATTTTACCTTTCAAAGAGCTGTTTTAATGATGCTTAAAGTAGGAGGAAATCTAAATAGTTTTCGATTACAGAGCTCAAGGTCTGTCAGCGGAACACCAGGTCGATCCCACCGGAGGGGATGAAGAGGAGGCAGAAGGAAGAAGACAACCAGGGTAGGCCTATACCACTTCAATCTGGCCCTGTCAATTTCTGTTTTGGGGGGTAGATCCCAAGAGTTGTGTGGTTGTGGTCTTCTTTTTTTTTTTTTTTTTTTTTGTGGTTGCTCATTTTTATCAGTTGGATAGAATGGTATTTGTATGTTTGGCAAAACCTAGATTATCTATTTTGGGTGGTGTCCTCATGTATGTTGGGACCTCTAGAATATAAATTTATTCCACCATGGAGTCCGGAAAGAGGACAGACATATGCCAAAAAAATAGAGAAAATGACGGCTGTCCCAACATAATAGAAATGCTTACACTTCTTGTTTAATGTTTTATAGCCACTTATACTATTTTGCATAGATACCATATTTACAAGGTCTTGTGTCTGTTCTCTCCTCTGTTCTCCTCTCCTCTGTTCTCCTCTCCTGACCCCCTGTTCTCTCCTCTCCTCTGTTCTCATCTCCTGACCCCCTGTTCTCCTCTGTGCTCTCCTCTCCTGTTTCTGACCTTCTGTTCTCTCCTCTGTTATCTCTTCTCTTCTCTCCTCTCCTCTGTTATCCCTTCTCTCCTCTCCTCTGTTATCTCTTCTCTCTTCTCCTCTGTTATCTCTCCTCTCCTCTTGACCCTCTGTTATCTCTCCTCTCCTCTTGACCCTCTGTTCTCTCCTCTCCTCTTGACCCTCTGTTCTCTCCTCTCCTCTTGACCCTCTGTTCTCTCCTCTCCTCTCGACCCTCTGTTCTCTCCTCTCCTCTCGACCCTCTGTTCTCTCCTCTCCTCTTGACCCTCTCCTCTCTCCTCTCCTCTCTCCTCTCCTCTCTCCTCTCCTCTTGACCCTCTGTCCTCTCCCCTCTCCTCTTGACCCTCTGTCCTCTCTCCTCTCCTCCTTACCCCCTGTGCTCCTCTCCTCCTTAACCCCTGTGCTCCTCTCCTCCTTACCCCCTGTGCTTCTCTCCTCCTTACCCCCTGTGCTTCTCTCCTCTCCTCCTTACCCCCTGTGCTCCCCTCCTTACCCCCTGTGCTCCTCTCCTTACCCCCTGTGCTCCTCTCCTTACCCCCTGTGCTCCTCTCCTTACCCCCTGTGCTCCTCTCCTCCTTACCCCCTGTGCTCCTCTCCTCCTTACCCCCTGTGCTCCTCTCCTCCTTACCCCCTGTGCTCCTCTCCTCCTTACCCCCTGTGCTCCTCTCCTCCTTACCCCCTGTGCTCACCTCCTCTCCTTAGGCTGGCCATACACTATACAATTTTCTTGTTCAACTTTCCTTTAGATTTACCAAAACCATGTAATATAGGGTCAAACCTAAACACTTTCAATTTGTATGCAGTTAGGCAGGCCCTTGCACTATGTAGTTTAAGGTAAATCTAAAGGAAATTGAATAAGAAAATTGTATTGTGTAATTCCAGCCTTACTCCCTGTGCTCCTCTCCTCTCCTTACTCCCTGTGCTCCTCTCCTCTCCTTACCCCCTGTGCTCCTCTCCTCCTTACCCCCTGTGCTCCTCTCCTCCTTACCCCCTGTGCTCCTCTCCTCCTTACCCCCTGTGCTCCTCTCCTCCTTACCCCCTGTGCTCCTCTCCTTACCCCCTGTGCTCCTCTCCTTACCCCCTGTGCTCCTCTCCTCTCTTTACCCCCTGTGCTCCTCTCCTTACCCCCTGTGCTCCTCTCCTCTCCTTACCCCCTGTGCTCCTCTCCTTACCCCCTGTGCTCCTCTCCTCTCCTCCTTACCCCCTGTGCTCCTCTCCTCTCCTCCTTACCCCCTGTGCTCCTCTCCTCTCCTCCTTACCCCCTGTGCTCCTCTCCTCTCCTCCTTACCCCCTGTGCTCCTCTCCTCTCCTCCTTACCCCCTGTGCTCCTCTCTTTACCCCCTGTGCTCCTCTCTTTACCCCCTGTGCTCCTCTCTTTACCCCCTGTGCTCCTCTCCTTACCCCCTTTGCTCCTCTCCTCCTTACCCCCTGTGCTCTTCTCATCTCCTCTCCTCCTTACCCCCTGTGCTCCTCTCCTCTCCTTACCCCCTTTGCTCCTCTCCTCTCCTTACCCCCTTTGCTCCTCTCCTCTCCTTACCCCCTGTGCTCCTCTCCTTACCCCCTGTGCTCCTCTCCTTACCCCCTGTGCTCCTCTCCTTCTTACCCCCTTTGCTCCTCTCCTCCTTACCCCCTTTGCTCCTCTCCTCCTTACCCCCTGTGCTCCTCTCCCTACCCCCTGTGCTCCTCTCCTCCTTACCCCCTGTGCTCCTCTCCTCCTTACCCCCTGTGCTCCTCTCCTCCTTACCCCCTGTGCTTCTCTCCTCTCCTCCTTACCCCCTGTGCTTCTCTCCTCTTCTCCTTACCCCCTGTGCTCCTCTCCTCTTCTCCTTACCCCCTGTGCTCCTCTCCTCTTCTCCTTGCCCCCTGTGCTCCTCTCCTCTTCTCCTTGCCCCCTGTGCTCCTCTCCTCTCCTCCTTACCCCCTGTGCTCCTCTCCTCTCCTCCTTACCCCCTGTGCTCCTCTCCTCTCCTCCTTACCCCCTGTGCTCCTCTCCTCTCCTCCTTACCCCCTGTGCTCCTCTCCTCCTTACCCCCTGTGCTCCTCTCCTCTCCTCCTTACCCCCTGTGCTCCTCTCCTTACCCCCTGTGCTCCTCTCCTCCTTACCCTCCTCTCATCTCCTCTCCTCTCCTTACCCCCTGTGCTCCTCTCCTCTCCTCCTTACCCCCTGTGCTCCTCTCCTCTCCTCCTTACCCCCTGTGCTCCTCTCATCTCCTCTCCTCTCCTCCTTACCCCCTGTGCTCCTCTCCTCCTTACCCCCTGTGCTCCTCTCCTCTCCTCCTTACCCCCTGTGCTTCTCTCCTCTCCTCCTTACCCCCTGTGCTTCTCTCCTCTCCTCCTTACCCCCTGTGCTCACCTCCTCTCCTTAGGCTGGCCATACACTATACAATTTTCTTGTTCAACTTTCCTTTAGATTAACCAAAACCATGTAATGTAGGGTCAAACCTAAACACTTTCAATTTGTATGCAATCAGGCAGGCCCTTGCACTACATAGCTTAAGGTAAATCTAAAGGAAATTGAATAAGAAAATTGTATAGTGTATGGCCAGCCTTACTCCCTGTGCTCCTCTCCTCTCCTTACCCCCTGTGCTCCTCTCCTCTCCTTACCCCCTGTGCTCCTCTCCTCTCCTTACCCCCTGTGCTCCTCTCCTCTCCTTACCCCCTGTGCTCCTCTCCTCTCCTTACCCCCTGTGCTTCTCTCCTCTCCTTACCCCCTGTGCTCCTCTCCTCCTTACCCCCTGTGCTCCTCTCCTCTCCTTACCCCCTGTGCTCCTCTCCTCTCCTTACCCCCTGTGCTCCTCTCCTCTCCTTACCCCCTGTGCTCCTCTCCTCTCCTTACCCCCTGTGCTCCTCTCCTCACCTTACCCCCTGTGCTCCTCTCCTCTCCTTACCCCCTGTGCTCCTCTCCTCTCCTTACCCCCTGTGCTCCTCTCCTCTCCTTACCCCCTGTGCTCCTCTCCTCCTTACCCCCTGTGCTCCTCTCCTCTCTCTTCCTTACCCCCTGTGCTCCTCTCTTCCTTACCCCCTGTGCTCCTCTCCTCTCCTCCTTACCCCCTGTGCTCCTCTCCTCTCCTCCTTACCCCCTGTGCTCCTCTCCTCCTTACCCCCTGTGCTCCTCTCCTCTCCTTACCCCCTGTGCTCCTCTCCTCTCCTTACCCCCTGTGCTTCTCTCCTCTCCTCCTTACCCCCTGTGCTTCTCTCCTCTCCTCCTTACCCCCTGTGCTTCTCTCCTCTCCTCCTTACCCCCTGTGCTTCTCTCCTCTCCTCCTTACCCCCTGTGCTTCTCTCCTCTCCTCCTTACCCCCTGTGCTCCTCTCCTCTCCTCCTTACCCCCTGTGCTCCTCTCCTCTCCTCCTTACCCCCTGTGCTCCTCTCCTCTCCTCCTTACCCCCTGTGCTCCTCTCCTCTCCTCCTTACCCCCTGTGCTCCTCTCCTCTCCTCCTTACCCCCTGTGCTCCTCTCCTCTCCTCCTTACCCCCTGTGCTCCTCTCCTTACCCCCTGTGCTCCTCTCCTTACCCCCTGTGCTCCTCTCCTCTCCTTGCCCCCTGTGCTCCTCTCCTCTCCTTGCCCCCTGTGCTCCTCTCCTCTCCTCACCCCCTGTGCTCCTCTCTTCTCCTTACCCCCTGTGCTCCTCTCTTCTCCTTACCCCCTGTGCTCCTCTCCTCCTCCACCCCCTGTGCTCCTCTCCTCCTCCACCCCCTGTGCTCCTCTCCTCCTTACCCCCTGTGCTCCTCTCCTCCTTACCCCCTGTGCTCCTCTCCTCCTTACCCCCTGTGCTCCTCTCTTCTCCTTACCCCCTGTGCTCCTCTCCTTTCCTCCTTACCCCATGTGCTCCTCTCCTTTCCTCCTTACCCCATGTGCTCCTCTCCTCTCCTTACCCCCTGTGCTCCTCTCCTTTACTCCTTACCCCCTGTGCTCCTCTCCTTTCCTCCTTACCCCCTGTGCTCCTCTCCTTTCCTCCTTACCCCCTGTGCTCCTCTCCTTTCCTCCTTACCCCCTGTGCTCCTCTCCTTTCCTCCTTACCCCCTGTGCTCCTCTCCTCACCCCCTGTGCTCCTCTCCTCTCCTCCTCACCCCCTGTGCTCCTCTCCTCCTCACCCCCTGTGCTCCTCTCCTCCTCACCCCCTGTGCTCCTCTCCTCCTCACCCCCTGTGCTCCTCTCTTCTCCTTACCCCCTGTGCTCCTCTCTTCTCCTTACCCCCTGTGCTCCTCTCTTCTCCTTACCCCCTGTGCTCCTCTCTTCTCCTTACCCCCTGTGCTCCTCTCCTTACCCCCTGTGCTCCTCTCCTCTCCTTACCCCCTGTGCTCATCTCCTCTCCTCTCCTTACCCCCTGTGCTCATCTCCTCTTCTCTCCTTACCCCCTGTGCTCATCTTCTCTCCTTACCCCCTGTGCTCATCTCCTCTCCTTACCCCCTGTGCTCCTCTCCTCCTTACCCCCTGTGCGCCTCTCCTTACCCCCTGTGCTCCCCTCCTCTCCTTACCCCCTGTGCTCATCTCCTTTTCTCTCCTTACCCCCTGTGCTCATCTCCTCTTCTCTCCTTACCCCCTGTGCTCATCTCCTCTCCTCTCCTTACCCCCTGTGCTCATCTCCTCTCCTCTCCTTACCCCCTGTACTCATCTCCTCTCCTTACCCCCCTGTGCTCATCTCCTCTTCTCTCCTTACCCCCTGTGCTCATCTCCTCTTCTCTCCTTACCCCCTGTGCTCATCTCCTCTCCTTACCCCCCTGTGCTCATCTCCTCTCCTTACCCCCCTGTGCTCATCTCCTCTCCTTACCCCCTGTGCTCATCTCCTCTTCTCTCCTTACCCCCTGTGCTCATCTCCTCTTCTCTCCTTACCCCCTGTGCTCATCTCCTCTTCTCTCCTTACCCCCTGTGCTCATCTCCTCTCCTCTCCTTACCCCCTGTGCTCATCTCCTCTCCTTACCCCCTGTACTCATCTCCTCTCCTTACCCCCCTGTGCTCCTCTCCTCTCCTTACCCCCTGTGCTCATCTCCTCTTCTCTCCTTACCCCCTGTACTCATCTCCTCTCCTTACCCCCCTGTGCTCATCTCCTCTCCTTACCCCCCTGTGCTCATCTCCTCTCCTTACCCCCCTGTGCTCATCTCCTCTCCTTACCCCCTGTGCTCATCTCCTCTTCTCTCCTTACCCCCTGTGCTCATCTCCTCTCCTCTCCTTACCCCCTGTGCTCATCTCCTCTCCTTACCCCCTGTACTCATCTCCTCTCCTTACCCCCCTGTGCTCATCTCCTCTCCTCTCCTTACCCCCCTGTGCTCATCTCCTCTCCTCTCCTTACCCCCTGTGCTCATCTCCTCTTCTCTCCTTACCCCCTGTGCTCATCTCCTCTCCTTACTCCCCTGTGCTCATCTCCTCTCCTCTCCTTACCCCCTGTGCTCATCTCCTCTCCTTACCCCCTGTGCTCCTCTCCTCTCCTTACCCCCTGTGCTCCTCTCCTTACCCCCTGTGCTCCCCTCCTCTCCTTACCCCCTGTGCTCCCCTCCTCTCCTTACCCCCTGTGCTCCTCTCCTCTCCTTACCCCCTGTGCTCATCTCCTCTTCTCTCCTTACCCCCTGTGCTCATCTCCTCTTCTCTCCTTACCCCCTGTGCTCATCTCCTCTCCTTACCCCCCTGTGCTCATCTCCTCTCCTTACCCCCCTGTGCTCATCTCCTCTCCTTACCCCCTGTGCTCATCTCCTCTTCTCTCCTTACCCCCTGTGCTCATCTCCTCTTCTCTCCTTACCCCCTGTGCTCATCTCCTCTTCTCTCCTTACCCCCTGTGCTCATCTCCTCTCCTCTCCTTACCCCCTGTGCTCATCTCCTCTCCTTACCCCCTGTACTCATCTCCTCTCCTTACCCCCCTGTGCTCCTCTCCTCTCCTTACCCCCTGTGCTCATCTCCTCTTCTCTCCTTACCCCCTGTACTCATCTCCTCTCCTTACCCCCCTGTGCTCATCTCCTCTCCTTACCCCCCTGTGCTCATCTCCTCTCCTTACCCCCCTGTGCTCATCTCCTCTCCTTACCCCCTGTGCTCATCTCCTCTTCTCTCCTTACCCCCTGTGCTCATCTCCTCTCCTCTCCTTACCCCCTGTGCTCATCTCCTCTCCTTACCCCCTGTACTCATCTCCTCTCCTTACCCCCCTGTGCTCATCTCCTCTCCTCTCCTTACCCCCTGTGCTCATCTCCTCTTCTCTCCTTACCCCCTGTGCTCATCTCCTCTCCTTACTCCCCTGTGCTCATCTCCTCTCCTCTCCTTACCCCCTGTGCTCATCTCCTCTCCTTACCCCCTGTGCTCCTCTCCTCTCCTTACCCCCTGTGCTCCTCTCCTTACCCCCTGTGCTCCCCTCCTCTCCTTACCCCCTGTGCTCCCCTCCTCTCCTTACCCCCTGTGCTCCTCTCCTCTCCTTACCCCCTGTGCTCATCTCCTCTTCTCTCCTTACCCCCTGTGCTCATCTCCTCTTCTCTCCTTACCCCCTGTGCTCATCTCCTCCCCTCTCCTTACCCCCTGTGCTCATCTCCTCTCCTTACCCCCTGTGCTCATCTCCTCTTCTCTCCTTACCCCCCTGTGCTCATCTCCTCTTCTCTCCTTACCCCCCTGTGCTCATCTCCTCTCCTCTCCTTACCCCCTGTGCTCCCCTCCTCTCCTTACCCCCTGTGCTCCTCTCCTCTCCTTACCCCCTGTGCTCATCTCCTCTCCTTACCCCCTGTGCTCATCTCCTCTTCTCTCCTTACCCCCTGTGCTCATCTCCTCTCCTCTCCTTACCCCCTGTGCTCATCTCCTCTCCTCTCCTTACCCCCTGTGCTCATCTCCTCTCCTCTCCTTACCCCCTGTGCTCATCTCCTCTCCTCTCCTTACCCCCTGTGCTCATCTCCTCTTCTCTCCTTACCCCCTGTGCTCATCTCCTCTTCTCTCCTTACCCCCTGTGCTCATCTCCTCTCCTCTCCTTACCCCCTGTGCTCATCTCCTCTCCTCTCCTTACCCCCTGTGCTCATCTCCTCTTCTCTCCTTACCCCCTGTGCTCCTCTCCTCCTTACCCCCTGTGCTTCTCTCCTCTCCTCCTTACCCCCTGTGCTTCTCTCCTCTCCTCCTTACCCCCTGTGCTCCTCTCCTCTCCTCCTTATCCCCTGTGCTCCTCTCCTCTCCTCCTTACCCCCTGTGCTCCTCTCCTCTCCTCCTTACCCCCTGTGCTCCTCTCCTCTCCTCCTTACCCCCTGTGCTCCTCTCCTCCTTACCCCCTGTGCTCCTCTCCTCCTTACCCCCTGTGCTCCTCTCCTCTCCTCCTTACCCCCTGTGCTCCTCTCCTCTCCTTGCCCCCTGTGCTCCTCTCCTCCTTACCCCCTGTGCTCCTCTCCTCCTTACCCCCTGTGCTCCTCTCCTCTCCTCCTTACCCCCTGTGCTCCTCTCCTCTCCTCCTTACCCCCTGTGCTCCTCTCCTCCTTACCCCCTGTGCTCCTCTCCTCTCCTCCTTACCCCCTGTGCTCCTCTCCTCTCCTTGCCCCCTGTGCTCCTCTCCTCCTTACCCCCTGTGCTCCTCTCCTCCTTACCCCCTGTGCTCCACTCCTCTCCTCTCCTTACCCCCTGTGCTCCACTCCTCTCCTCTCCTCACCCCCTGTGCTCCTCTCTTCTCCTTACCCCCTGTGCTCATCTCCTCTCCTCTCCTTACCCCCTGTGCTCATCTCCTCTTCTCTCCTTACCCCCTGTGCTCATCTCCTCTTCTCTCCTTACCCCCTGTGCTCATCTCCTCTCCTCTCCTCTCCTTACCCCCTGTGCTCATCTCCTCTCCTCTCCTTACCCCCTGTGCTTATCTCCTCTTCTCTCCTTACCCCCTGTGCTCCTCTCCTCCTTACCCCCTGTGCTTCTCTCCTCTCCTCCTTACCCCCTGTGCTTCTCTCCTCTCCTCCTTACCCCCTGTGCTCCTCTCCTCTCCTCCTTATCCCCTGTGCTCCTCTCCTCTCCTCCTTACCCCCTGTGCTCCTCTCCTCTCCTCCTTACCCCCTGTGCTCCTCTCCTCCTTACCCCCTGTGCTCCTCTCCTCTCCTCCTTACCCCCTGTGCTCCTCTCCTCTCCTCTCCTTACCCCCTGTGCTCATCTCCTCTTCTCTCCTTACCCCCTGTGCTCCTCTCCTCCTTACCCCCTGTGCTTCTCTCCTCTCCTCCTTACCCCCTGTGCTTCTCTCCTCTCCTCCTTACCCCCTGTGCTCCTCTCCTCTCCTCCTTATCCCCTGTGCTCCTCTCCTCTCCTCCTTACCCCCTGTGCTCCTCTCCTCTCCTCCTTACCCCCTGTGCTCCTCTCCTCTCCTCCTTACCCCCTGTGCTCCTCTCCTCTCCTCCTTACCCCCTGTGCTCCTCTCCTCTCCTCCTTACCCCCTGTGCTCCTCTCCTCTCCTCCTTACCCCCTGTGCTCCTCTCCTCTCCTTGCCCCCTGTGCTCCTCTCCTCCTTACCCCCTGTGCTCCTCTCCTCCTTACCCCCTGTGCTCCTCTCCTCCTTACCCCCTGTGCTCCACTCCTCCTTACCCCCTGTGCTCCACTCCTCTCCTCTCCTCACCCCCTGTGCTCCTCTCTTCTCCTTACCCCCTGTGCTCCTCTCCTTTCCTCCTTACCCCATGTGCTCCTCTCCTTTCCTCCTTACCCCATGTGCTCCTCTCCTCTCCTTACCCCCTGTGCTCCTCTCCTTTCCTCCTTACCCCCTGTGCTCCTCTCCTTTCCTCCTTACCCCCTGTGCTCCTCTCCTTTCCTCCTTACCCCCTGTGCTCCTCTCCTTACCCCCTGTGCTCCTCTCCTTACCCCCTGTGCTCCTCTCCTTACCCCCTGTGCTCCTCTCCTTACCCCCTGTGCTCCTCTCCTTACCCCCTGTGCTCCTCTCCTTACCCCCTGTGCTCCTCTCCTCACCCCCTGTGCTCCTCTCCTCCTCACCCCCTGTGCTCCTCTCCTCTCCTCCTCACCCCCTGTGCTCCTCTCCTCTCCTCCTCACCCCCTGTGCTCCTCTCCTCTCCTCCTCATCCCCTGTGCTCCTCTCCTCCTCACCCCCTGTGCTCCTCTCCTCCTCACCCCCTGTGCTCCTCTCCTCCTCACCCCCTGTGCTCCTCTCTTCTCCTTACCCCCTGTGCTCCTCTCCTCCTCCACCCCCTGTGCTCCTCTCCTCCTCCACCCCCTGTGCTCCTCTCCTCCTCCACCCCCTGTGCTCCTCTCCTTACCCCCTGTACTCCTCTCCTTACCCCCTGTACTCCTCTCCTCCTCACCCCCTGTGCTCCTCTCCTCCTCACCCCCTGTGCTCCTCTCCTCCTTACCCCATGTGCTCCTCTCTTCTCCTTACCCCCTGTGCTCCTCTCCTTTCCTCCTTACCCCATATGCTCCTCTCCTTTCCTCCTTACCCCCTGTGCTCCTCTCCTTTCCTCCTTACCCCCTGTGCTCCTCTCCTTTCCTCCTTACCCCCTGTGCTCCCCTCCTTTCCTCCTCACCCCCTGTGCGCCTCTCCTCCTCACCCCCTGTGCTCCTCTCCTCCTTACCCCCCTCCTCCTTACCCCCTGTGCTCCTCTCCTCCTTACCCCCTGTGCTCCTCTCCTCCTTACCCCCTGTGCTCCTCTCCTCCTGTGCTCCTCTCCTTTCCCCCTGTGCTCCTCTCCTCTCCTTACCCCCTGTGCTCATCTCCTCTCCTCTCCTTACCCCCTGTGCTCATCTCCTCTTCTCTCCTTACCCCCTGTGTTCATCTCCTCTTCTCTCCTTACCCCCTGTGCTCATCTCCTCTTCTCTCCTTACCTCCTGTGCTCATCTCCTCTTCTCTCCTTACCCCCTGTGCTCATCTCCTCTTCTCTCCTTACCCCCTGTGCTCATCTCCTCTTCTCTCCTTACCCCCTGTGCTCATCTCCTCTTCTCTCCTTACCCCCTGTGCTCATCTCCTCTCCTCTCCTTACCCCCTGTGCTCATCTCCTCTCCTTACCCCCTGTACTCATCTCCTCTCCTTACCCCCCTGTGCTCATCTCCTCTCCTTACCCCCTGTACTCATCTCCTCTCCTTACCCCCCTGTGCTCCTCTCCTCCTTACCCCCTGTGCTCCTCTCCTCCTTACCCCCTGTGCTTCTCTCCTCTCCTTACCCCCTGTGCTTCTCTCCTCTCCTTACCCCCTGTGCTTCTCTCCTCTCCTTACCCCCTGTGCTTCTCTCCTCTCCTTACCCCCTGTGCTTCTCTCCTCTCCTTACCCCCTGTGCTCATCTCCTCTTCTCTCCTTACCCCCTGTGCTCATCTCCTCTTCTCTCCTTACCCCCTGTGCTCATCTCCTCTTCTCTCCTTACCCCCTGTGCTCATCTCCTCTTCTCTCCTTACCCCCTGTGCTCATCTCCTCTTCTCTCCTTACCCCCTGTGCTCATCTCCTCTCCTTACCCCCTGTACTCATCTCCTCTCCTTACCCCCTGTACTCATCTCCTCTCCTTACCCCCCTGTGCTCATCTCCTCTTCTCTCCTTACCTCCTGTGCTCATCTCCTCTTCTCTCCTTACCTCCTGTGCTCATCTCCTCTTCTCTCCTTACCCCCTATGCTCATCTCCTCTTCTCTCCTTACCCCCTGTGCTCATCTCCTCTTCTCTCCTTACCCCCTGTGCTCATCTCCTCTTCTCTCCTTACCCCCTGTGCTCATCTCCTCTCCTCTCCTTACCCCCTGTGCTCATCTCCTCTCCTTACCCCCTGTACTCATCTCCTCTCCTTACCCCCCTGTGCTCATCTCCTCTCCTTACCCCCTGTACTCATCTCCTCTCCTTACCCCCCTGTGCTCCTCTCCTCCTTACCCCCTGTGCTCCTCTCCTCCTTACCCCCTGTGCTTCTCTCCTCTCCTTACCCCCTGTGCTTCTCTCCTCTCCTTACCCCCTGTGCTTCTCTCCTCTCCTTACCCCCTGTGCTTCTCTCCTCTCCTTACCCCCTGTGCTTCTCTCCTCTCCTTACCCCCTGTGCTCATCTCCTCTTCTCTCCTTACCCCCTGTGCTCATCTCCTCTTCTCTCCTTACCCCCTGTGCTCATCTCCTCTTCTCTCCTTACCCCCTGTGCTCATCTCCTCTCCTCTCCTTACCCCCTGTACTCATCTCCTCTCCTCTCCTTACCCCCTGTACTCATCTCCTCTCCTTACCCCCTGTGCTTATCTCCTCTCCTCTCCTTACCCCCTGTGCTCATCTCCTCTCCTTACCCCCTGTGCTCCTCTCCTTACCCCCTGTGCTCCTCTCCTTACCCCCTGTGCTCCTCTCCTTACCCCCTGTGCTCCTCTCCTTACCCCCTGTGCTCCTCTCCTCTTACCCCCTGTGCTCCTCTCCTCTTACCCCCTGTGCTCATCTCCTCTTCTCTCCTTACCCCCTGTGCCAATCTCCTCTCCTCTCCTTACCCCCTGTGCTCATCTCCTCTCCTTACCCCGGGTGCTCATCTCCTCTCCTTACCCCCGGTGCTCATCTCCTCTCCTCTTACCCCCTGTGCTCCTCTCCTCTCCTCTTACCCCCTGTGCTCCTCTCCTCTTACCCCCTGTGCTCCTCTCCTCTCCTCTTACCCCCTGTGCTCCTCTCCTCTCCTCCTTACCCCCTGTGCTCCTCTCCTCTCCTCCCCTCCTTACCCCCTGTGCTCATCTCCTCTCCTTACCCCCTGTGCTCCTCTCCTCCTTACCCCCTGTGCTCCTCTCCTCCTTACCCCCTGTGCTTCTCTCCTCTCCTTACCCCCTGTGCTTCTCTCCTCTCCTTACCCCCTGTGCTTCTCTCCTCTCCTTACCCCCTGTGCTTCTCTCCTCTCCTTACCCCCCTGTGCTTCTCTCCTCTCCTTACCCCCCTGTGCTCATCTCCTCTCCTTACCCCCTGTGCTCATCTCCTCTCCTTACCCCCTGTGCTCATCTCCTCTCCTTACCCCCTGTGCTCCTCTCCTCTCCTTACCCCCTGTGCTCCTCTCCTCTCCTTACCCCCTGTGCTCCTCTCCTCCTTACCCCCTGTGCTCCTTTCCTCTCCTTACCCCCTGTGTTCATCTCCTCTCCTCTCCTTACCCCCTGTGCTCATCTCCTCTTCTCTCCTTACCCCCTGTGCTCATCTCCTCTCCTTACCCCCCTGTGCTCATCTCCTCTCCTTACCCCCCTGTGCTCATCTCCTCTCCTTACCCCCTGTGCTCATCTCCTCTTCTCTCCTTACCCCCCCTGTGCTCATCTCCTCTCCTTACCCCCTGTGCTCATCTCCTCTCCTCACCCCCTGTGCTCATCTCCTCTCCTCTCCTTACCCCCTGTGCTCATCTCCTCTCCTCTCCTTACCCCCTGTGCTCATCTCCTCTTCTCTCCTTACCCCCTGTGCTCATCTCCTCTTCTCTCCTTACCCCCTGTGCTCATCTCCTCTCCTTACCCCCTGTGCTCATCTCCTCTTCTCTCCTTACCCCCTGTGCTCATCTCCTCTTCTCTCCTTACCCCCTGTGCTCATCTCCTCTTCTCTCCTTACCCCCTGTGCTCATCTCCTCTCCTTACCCCCTGTGCTCATCTCCTCTCCTCTCCTTACCCCCTGTGCTCATTTCTTCTCCTCTCCTTACCCCCTGTGCTCCTCTCCTACCCCCCTGTGCTCATCTCCTCTTCTCTCCTTACCCCCCTGTGCTCATCTCCTCTTCTCTCCTTACCCCCCTGTGCTCATCTCCTCTTCTCTCCTTACCCCCCTGTGCTCATCTCCTCTCCTCTCCTTACCCCCTGTGCTCATCTCCTCTCCTCTCCTTACCCCCTGTGCTCATCTCCTCTCCTCTCCTTACCCCCTGTGCTCCTCTCCTCTCCTTACCCCCTGTGCTCCTCTCCTCTCCTTACCCCCTGTGCTCCTCTCCTCCTTACCCCCTGTGCTCCTCTCCTCCTTACCCCCTGTGCTCCCCTCCTCTCCTTACCCCCTGTGCTCCCCTCCTCTCCTTACCCCCTGTGCTCCTCTCCTCTCCTTACCCCCTGTGTTCATCTCCTCTCCTTACCCCCTGTGCTCATCTCCTCTTCTCTCCTTACCCCCTGTGCTCATCTCCTCTTCTCTCCTTACCCCCTGTGCTCCTCTCCTCTCCTTACCCCCTGTGCTCCTCTCCTCTCCTTACCCCCTGTGCTCCTCTCCTCTCCTTACCCCCTGTGCTCCTCTCCTCTCCTTACCCCCTGTGCTCCTCTCCTCCTTACCCCCTGTGCTCCCCTCCTCTCCTTACCCCCTGTGCTCCCCTCCTCTCCTTACCCCCTGTGCTCCCCTCCTCTCCTTACCCCCTGTGTTCATCTCCTCTCCTTACCCCCCTGTGCTCATCTCCTCTCCTCTCCTTACCCCCCTGTGCTCCTCTCCTCTCTTCCTCTCCTCTCCTCCTTACCCCCTGGGCTCCTCTCCTCTCCTCCTTACCCCCTGTGCTCCTCTCCTTACCCCCTGTGCTCCTCTCCTCTCCTTGCCCCCCTGTGCTCATCTCCTCTCCTTGCCCCCTGTGCTCCTCTCCTCTCCTTGCCCCCTGTGCTCCTCTCCTCTCCTTGCCCCCTGTGCTCCTCTCCTCTCCTCACCCCCTGTGCTCCTCTCCTTACCCCCCGTGCTCCTCTCTTCTCCTTACCCCCTGTGCTCCTCTCTTCTCCTTACCCCCTGTGCTCCTCTCCTCCTCCACCCCCTGTGCTCCTCTCCTCCTCCTCCCCCTGTGCTCCTCTCCTTACCCCCTGTGCTCCTCTCCTCCTTACCCCCTGTGCTCCTCTCCTCCTTACCCCCTGTGCTCCACTCCTCCTTACCCCCTGTGCTCCTCTCCTCTCCTCACCCCCTGTGCTCCTCTCTTCTCCTTACCCCCTGTGCTCCTCTCCTTTCCTCCTTACCCCATGTGCTCCTCTCCTTTCCTCCTTACCCCATGTGCTCTTCTCCTCTCCTTACCCCCTGTGCTCCTCTCCTTTCCTCCTTACCCCCTGTGCTCCTCTCCTTTCCTCCTTACCCCCTGTGCTCCTTTCCTCCTTACCCCCTGTGCTCCTCTCCTTTCCTCCTTACCCCCTGTGCTCCTCTCCTTACCCCCTGTGCTCCTCTCCTCCCCCCCTTAGCTCCTCTTCTCTCCTTACCCCCCTGTGCTCATCTCCTCTCCTCTCCTTACCCCCTGTGCTCATCTCCTCTCCTCACCCCCTGTGCTCATCTCCTCTCCTCACCCCCTGTGCTCATCTCCTCTCCTTACCCCCTGTGCTCAACTCCTCTCCTCTCCTTACCCCCTGTGCTCATCTCCTCTTCTCTCCTTACCCCCTGTGCTCATCTCCTCTTCTCTCCTTACCCCCTGTGCTCATCTCCTCTTCTCTCCTTACCCCCTGTGCTCATCTCCTCTCCTTACCCCCTGTGCTCATTTCTTCTCCTCTCCTTACCCCCTGTGCTCCTCTCCTACCCCCCTGTGCTCATCTCCTCTTCTCTCCTTACCCCCCTGTGCTCATCTCCTCTTCTCTCCTTACCCCCCTGTGCTTATCTCCTCTCCTTACCCCCCTGTGCTCATCTCCTCTCCTTACCCCCTGTGCTCATCTCCTCTCCTTACCCCCTGTGCTCCTCTCCTCTCCTTACCCCCTGTGCTCATCTCCTCTCCTTACCCCCTGTGCTCATCTCCTCTTCTCTCCTTACCCCCTGTGCTCATCTCCTCTCCTCTCCTTACCCCCTGTGCTCATCTCCTCTCCTCTCCTTACCCCCTGTGCTCATCTCCTCTCCTCTCCTTACCCCCCTGTGCTCATCTCCTCTCCTTACCCCCCTGTGCTCCTCTCCTCTCCTCCTTACCCCCTGGGCTCCTCTCCTCTCCTCCTTACCCCCTGGGCTCCTCTCCTCCTTACCCCTCTGTGCTCCTCTCCTCTCCATAGCACCCCATGTCTGACCCTTGAATGAGGGGGGCATTGGGAGGAGCTTGGGCGGGACTTTAAAATGTGGGAGGGGTTATCAAATTTACCTTTGGGCTGAAGCCCCTGGTCTTTTTGTCACCTAGCAACGCTAGTTCTTTTGGTATATCGCTAGGACAGGTCATACATTATACTTTTTGTTTTTTCCTTTAACCAGGGATTTATCAAATGGATTTCTAAAATGTTTTTCTCCCCAGAACCACAAGGATACCCCTGGTCTGCAAGATGTGCTTCAGGATGCAAAAACGATCTTTCAACACACCTGAAAAGAGTTTGCAGGAAGAATGCGGACGAGGCCGAGATAAAGGAACTTGTCAAAGAAGCCCGGTCGAAGATGCGCCATGTGGTCCGACATCTGAGCATCGTTTCATCCAAAGACCTGGAGCACCCAAGTTCGGTCAGGCCTCTCCAGTTTTGTTTAAGTTTTCTTGAGGCCAGGGGAACCATGATCCATCCCGAGTCATCAGGAAGACAACGGTACGTATTAAACATAGCTTTATTTAAAGGAGGTTTTTAGAGGGCTATAAAACTGCATAGACTCATTTATGGGTCTTACAGATCCGATGAAGAGACCACTGAGGAAGCAGAGGGAATGGAAATGGGAAGAGGATCAACCAAGGTAAAAACCAACATATTAACATGTCTCTTGTGTTCATACAGTTTGCCTGATAAATGAACATTTATTGTACTTCCTCCTTCCCATCCCCTAGCACCTTGGTCCTCAACCCTGGTCCTCAGGGCCCACTAACAGGCCAGATTTGCAAGATAACTGAAATACATCCCAGGTGATATAATTTGCTGCTCAGTGATTGCAGTACTCTAGTCTGCATCTCCCCAAGGTAATACTTCAAATCTGGCCTGTTAGTGGGCCCTGAGGACCGGAGTTGAGGACCACTGCCCTAGCACATCCACTCGTCGGAGCCTAGAAATGTCGGGACTGTACAGGAAGCATTCGGTGGATTCGCCTTGGATCCAAGGATATAAAAAATCCCTGGAGACTTCAGAATCCAAGGAATCAATCAGACGGCAGGTAAAAATAGAGCCCATATTTCACACACGGCAAAGTTAATCTGAAGACTTTTTTTTAAAGTTTATTTATGATCTTAAGCGATTGTAACCCCCATTTTTGATAACAAACCTGTCATACTTACCTGCTTAGTGCAATCGTTTTGCCGAGAGCAGCCCTGATCCTGTTCTTCTCAGGTTCCCCCCTATGCTTGTGGCTCATCCATTCAGAGTGCCCACCATAGCACTAGTACAGACTCTCTTCAAAGCCAGCTCTGTCTCTCCATAAATCATGGCCCCCCCCCCCCCCACCCCCTCATTGACTGACAGCAGCTGGAGCCAATAGTTCCCACTGCTGTCACTGAGCCTAAAAGGAGGGAGAGAGACAAGGTGCACAGCTAAATCTAGATCAGGCTCAGGTAATTTTGGAAGAGGGGCTGGGTGTAGCTGCACTCCAGGTTTTTTTTTTTTTTTTTACTTCATGCAGAGAAAGCATTAAGTTTAAAATAAAAATTCAGCCTTTTGGAACTGCTTTAATAAGATTTCAATTTCTTCCTTTTCAGGTGAACAACGTGGCCCAATACCTTTACTACGTGGACTCTGAAGAGGTTTCGTTGAAGTGCATCCTCCTGCCAGGAAGGACCATCAACTTCTTCCAGCAGCTTGAAGAATTTGGAGCCGGCAAGTCCACCGCACTCAATTATCTGGACAGCATTCACAAATTTGCAAGGCACGTCGCATCAGAGCCAAGATACCTGGAGGATCCTTCTTTGAAAGCAGCAACTTCAGGATTTCTCGACCTTCTGAAGGATCTACGTGTCAAGATTAACAAGAAAGCTGCCAAAGCAAAAAAAGAAATGGGGTAGGTGACACTGATGGCAATAAACATTGTATAAAATTGGCTAAAAGGCATACATTTTATTTTGCCAAACATGCAATAAAACAATTTCTCTTCTCCACAGACATCAGGCTCGTGATCCAGAGGTATGCCAAAGGATTGTGTCCCTTGCAAAACCTCATTTTCTCACCCTGATAGGTAGGGCAAATGAAGGACTTGAGCTTGAAGACCAAGACCGGCTGACCGTCCTTTATTTTCTGGAAGCACTCCTGACATTACAGCACTTACAGAGAGAGACCAGCTGTCATTCAAAACATGACCGTGAGTGTTATACAAGTCAATAATGTTTGAGGCTCGGTTCACACTGATGCGATGCGGGAAGGCTGCGAATTCGCAGCCTGTTCCCGCATCGCACACGCACCCCCAGCAGTTCACACTGCCATATGTGATCCGCTGGGGGTGTCAATGTAATCTTAACGACACCCCCAGTTTGATCGCATATCGCAGTGCGATCGTGCAGTTCGCACAGGATCGGATCGCACAAGTGTGAACCGCTGTGCGATCCGATCCTGATGCGGCAGCAAAAATGCCTCCTGTGCGTGTTTGCTGCGGGTGCGATGCGAATTTAGCCATACAAACTGTATGGCTAAACTCGCACCGCACAGCTGATCGCATGTCATGTCGGAGCAGTGCGCTCCGACATGACATGCGAACCCCGCACACGCAGTAGTGTGAACCGGGGCTTACACTGAATGTTTTATTGGGTGTCGCTTACACCGACATCTGCCTGTTTTGTTTTTTGTTATCCTTCAGGTACATCAATGGCTGCTGAGGGCACGCGAGACCGTCCACTTCGATGCAGAGGTCGTGGATATAACCGTTGTCAAGGTGGATGTTGGAAGCTCCGAGGCCCCCCCCCCGAAGATGGCTACCGTGGTCTTGGAAGGATCTGAGGAAGTATGGTTTAACACATATTTCCAAAAGATTCAACCTTTTTTGTTGAAGACCTCCTCCTCCAGCAAAGGGGACCACTTTTTCGTCAACAGCGAGGGGGGAAAGCGCACAATCTTTTATGACCTTACACAGTACCATAAGAGGCAAGTAAAATGTAAAGTTTGTCATGCAGCTATGCCACTAATGTGTGTAAAAGGACTATCTGAGGTAACCAAAACTTTTTTTCAGTTTTACAGCCATGTCAGACCACAAACTAAAACCAATCTAACGCAAATCTCTCACCCTTTAGATTTAACCTGCCTACAGTTACTTACCAGCAGGCAAGGGAGGCTTTCGAGCAGTGCTGTTTGTCCCAGTGCGATGACAAAGTGAAAGATCTTCTGGAAGACTACTTCGGCCAGTCGAAGAAAAGTGAATATATTGAAAGCAAGATTGTGAAGGGTGCCGTAATGGCGAAGAGGATTCAGATAGACTGGATGCCTTCTACTTCAGGGTAGGTTGTATATTGCTGATAGGAATCTAGAAAGACACAATGTAAAAATTTTGAATAGGTTACTGTTACTAATGTGTGTTCAGATTTGGGCTTTAACACTTGTATTAAAGTGGTTATAAAGCCTAAACATCCCTTAATGCATTCCTTGCATTAAGAAAAAAAGTTTAGTCAATATCACCCCCTTATACTTGCCTGAATCCTCATTCAATCCGGCACTGTGCACATCTGCAGGTTTCCTCTCCCCTTTCTCCCTGCCGAGGCACCAGAAGCCATTGGCTCCCACTGATGTCAATAAAACCCAGAGATGAGGGAGTGGGGGCAGGGCCAAATCCCATTGTATATGGCCATAGACAGCAGTGCTCGGGAGCAAGCCTGCGCAAGTGCCCCCAAAGGAAGCAGCTTCCTATGTGGGCACTGGAAAGAGAAGAGGTGGTTCCAGCCGCTCTGTGCAATTCTGTTGCACAGAGAGCAGGTAAGTGTGAGTCTGTGTGGGTTTTTTTTTTTTTTTTTTTAATTTCATTTTATATTGACAATCAATTTAATGTTTAAACACCCTTTTCATTTCTAGAGCCACAAGGATACAGGATGACGAAGCAGTGCCAATCGATGACAAGGAGGTGGCCTCCAGGAAGGTCCTAGATGTGTTTCCAGTGGGACTCGACAACAAACCGCCGGGTCTGAAGGAATGTCACATCTTTACTGCGGAACACCAAGCTTACTGCTACAAGAGGTGGCGAAGGCAACAGTACGCGATGCGTGTCAATGAGATCGTCGGTGAGCATTTATATTTTCCCTTGCAATTTTGAATTAAGTGCATTATGTTCTTGCATTATATTGTAATACACCATTTTCTGCTTTCAGGACGTTTCAAGAGGAATCCTCCCACAGAAGAGCAGGTAACCTCTTATGCTCGAACACAGGGATGGACAACGAACCAGCCAAAAGCAGAGGACGTCCTGGACAGCTGGAAGCCGACTGCAGACATCCAGAATGTACAAGAAGAAGCAGACCTAGAAAATCGGATCACCTCGCAAGACTGGAAAGGGCTTGCCATCGTAGAAGACCGCATTGGAAACACCGGCGACACGGTCTTCACAACTTTGCCCTTCAAGAAAGGCGAGGTGATCTGTGACTATCATGGACCCATCGTCACCCGTGAAAGAGGAGAGGAGCTTGTGAACTCCATGGCATCAGGTAAGATGGTAAATCCTAGTATCTGGTGTTTGTGTTCATCCGATAGTCATCGATTTTTCCATACAAGTCTGCACACTGCACTTCCCTTGCTGTCAATCGCAGCCAGTGAGAATGGAGCAGGGGTTGGGTCTGTCGACACAGCTGGCTCAGGATCAAGCAGCCTGGTATGGAGGCACTTGTTAGGGGGGAGGAGCCAGGAGCACTGGCAGGGGACCCAAGAAGAGGAGGATCAGGGCTGCTCTGTGCAATGATTGCACAGAGTAGGGAAGTAGATCCTATTTATAGGAGTGTTTATAGGTATAAGGATATATTGATATATACATTTGTCCATTGTTTCTGATTGAGAGGCAACATTTTTTTACAGATTTTTCTGATTGAGAGCCAACATTTTTTCATTTTATTTTTTAAATTTAAATTATTAGCAGGTCACTTAATTCATTTATTTGGCAGGTGAAATGGGCTACCTATTCTTCTTTGAGGACAAGAAGAACCGCCGAAGGCTCTGCATGGATGCCAAGAATGTCCCGTGTCCCTGTCATCCATCCCTACCGACCACTTTTGGACAGAAGATCAATCCATTCAAGGAAGAGGCCGAACTTGAAACCCCAGCTGAGATACCGGAGCGATGGCACCACCCCTGTTCTTCTGTTAGTGGCCAAAGAAGATCTCGCCGTTGGAACAGAGCTGAAATATGACTACGGGGTCACAAAGAGCTCGTTCAAGGGGAAAGGGGCAGATGTCGACTGGTTAGACACATAACAACCCAGCTGACAGCTGCCTCTACGCTACTGGCAGCAGGATGAGCTCTACTAAGCTGGAAAGTCATGTTTTCCCCCTCATTCTAAATTGCCCTTCATCTATTCCCCAAATACTTAATTTTTTCCCCCTCCCTAATGCTTCACTGGGAGCTGTGTATCCGAGTGAAAATAAAGGCAACTCTATGCCAATATGTATATCTCTCTCTAAGAGCTGAAGACACGGATGCTGCAAACTCTCTACTCTATGAAGACCGCCGATGACAACCTGAACGTATAGAAAAAAGCATAAGTAGTAAATGCCAAAGGGTGCTTTAAAGTAATTTCAAAGTCTTTATTTTAAACAGCAAATGCATATTTTTTCTCTCTCTCGCTCTCTCTCTCGTTCTCGCTTTCTCTCTCGTTCTCGCTTTCTCTCTCGTTCTCGCTTTCTCTCTCTCGTGCTCGCTCGCTCTCTCTCTCTCTCTCTCGTTCTCGCTCGCTCTCTCGTGCTCGCTCTCGCTCTCTCGCTCTCTCGTGCTCGCTCTCTCGTGCTCGCTCTCGCTCGCTCGCTCTCGCTCTCGCTCTCTCTCGCTCTCTCTCGCTCTCGTTCTCGCTCTCTCGTTCTCGCTCTCTCGTTCTCGCTCTCTCGTTCTCTCTCTCTCCTGCTCTCCACCCCTGTATACTATGAAAACAGAACAATCCAAAATGTAAATGTGAGAGACAGTCACCAAAAACATTTTCCCAATTTACAGAGAATGATCTGAAGACACCACTTTGAAAATACAGAAGATCATGAATAAGAAGCCTTTTAATTACAGCACAAGATTAACCCAATCAAAGAAGAAACACAATGGCTCTTTTCAGAGCCGCCACAACATCCACAAAAGAGCTTGGATACTTTTATTCTCCATAGAGATACATATATATGCACATGTGGCGAGTTAACCTGGCCAAACAAGCATCAAAATTAGGCTAGTTCAACAGGGACCAGCCACATTTTGATCCATGTAGGGGCTGGCTGGTTGTACACAAGTTGATCTATCAACTGACTTGTGTACAAGCATATAACAAAAAAGGAAGCAAGGTAGTGTTCTGTAAAGGGCTCAAAAGAGGTTCACTTGAAATGTGGTGGACACCTCATAAATTAGTGAAGCACCTTAATAAATTACATAGCCATGAATGGTGGCCGTTGGTATATAGACATATGAACATATTGTGTACAAGCAGCCTGTTGTTTTTTTTTCCTAAAACAATTAGTGCTACCACGCAACCTCCCTAATGAAGACCATTGATTACCTGCTAAATGTGGAGAAAAGTCCCACCTCTCCCTATAGCGCAAGTATTCATGCCAAAGGGTGCTTTAGAGTGATTGCAAAGTCTTAAGTTTAAACAGCTAACACATTCCTGCTCTGTGAGATGGAATTGCACAGAGCAGCCCTGACCCCTCTCCTCTTTTGCCAGTGCCCCAGTCTCCTCCTTCTCTTTTTCTCCCCCTGATCCCAAACTGGTGTGCTGCCTGCATCTACAGACACAGCGTTGCTTGGCCCTTCCTCATACTACCTTGAAAAAGGATTTGACTGACAGCAGAAGCAGCCTTAGCAAATCCCGTAAGAGGGGAGATCGCAGCTACAGACTGGCCCAGTGCTGATTGAGGGAGGACTTGGGTAAGTATATAGGGGGTGAGAGGGAAACTGCTACTGACACATTTTTACCTTAGTGCAGGGCAGACTGTATTAAGGTAACAAATGTTTAGCCTTTAGAAACGCCAACTGTTTCATGTATTAAAATCCCCCTTCTCTAGTAAGAGGGTTTAATCCCGCTCACCATCCACATGTGACCAAGATGGCTTCCGTCCTCCGCTTACAGTCAATGATTGTAGATTTAAAATTACTGCTGTATACACATCTGCTACCCCACTCGGTTATTGTTGGGACAATTGCCTGTTATGTGCAGACTTCCTGCCCTGGGGTTAAAGGATACAGCCATCCCTGCTGTAGCAAAAAGGCCAAGTGTTTACGACCCTGTATACTATGAAAAAAACAGTCCAAAATGTAAATGTGTGAGAGACAGGAGTCACAAAAAATGTTTTCCCCTTTACAAGGAATGACCCGAAGATACCACTTTGAGGCTACAGAAGAGCCTGAATGAGAAGCCTTTAATTACAGCACAAGATTAACCCAATCAAAGAAGAAACACAATAGCTCTTTTCAGAGCCGCCCCAACAGCCAAAAAAGTGCTCTGATACTTTTGTTCCCCCCACGCACACATATATATATATATGCATATGTGGGCAGTTAACCTGGCCTCACAAGCATCAAAATTTGGCCAGTTCAACAGGGACCAGCCACATTTTGATCAATGTAAGGGCTGGCTGGTTGTACACAAGTTGATCTATCAGCTGACTTGTGTACAAGCAGCCTGTTGGGTTTTTCCTAAAACCATTAGTGATGCCAGCTTTAGCCAGAAACCCTAATCTTTGAGTTCTGCCGGCAATGAAGTCTCCACTTGCTGGCAAAACGCAATAGTGTAGTGAGAGGGCTTCCCTTGGCAACACTGACTGCTGATGAGGGAATCCATTGCATAGATTAGGGCCTGCCTTACACTTTTTTAACCACTTTAGGACCGGAGGATTTTCCTGCTTTACGTCCAGGCCACTTTTTGCAACTTGGCACTGTGCGACTTTAACTGACAATTGCGCGGTCATGCAATGCTGTACCCAAACGAAATGTACGTCCTTTTTTTTCCCCACAAACAGAGCTTTCTTTTGGGGGTATTTGATCACCTCTGCGCTTTTCATTTTTTGCGATATTAATAAAAAAATGCAACAATTTTGAAAAAATAACAATATTTTTCTAATTTGACAGTCAAAAAATATCCAATATATTCAATTTTTGTCATATTTTTAGGCCAAAATGTATTTAGTTACATGTCTTTGACAACAAAATTCTCAGTGAGCGTATTTTTAACCACTTTTAGACCGGAAGATTTTACCCCATTCCTGACCAGGCCATATTTTGCGATTCGGCACTGCGTTACTTTAACGGACAATTGCGCTGACGTGTGATGCTGTACCCAAATTAAATTTGTCCTTTTTTTCCCCACAAATGGCGCTTTCTTTTGGTGTTATTTGATCACCTGTGCGATTTTTAATTCTTGCGCTATAAATAAAAAAAAGAGCGACAATTTTGAAAAAATAACAATATTTTTCACTTTTTTTTATCTGAAATTCACCAAAAGAAAATGTAAAAATCAAAATTTTTTAACCTGTTAGGCCAATTTGTTTTCGGGGAAGAGCGCCGCCAACAAGGCGAGGAGTCCTGCGACGTAGGTCTATGTCGCTGGACGGAATCGAGCCACTTTGCCGCAGTACGCTCCATGTGAGCGGTCGGCAAGTAGTTAAAGTCAAACTAGCATACTACCATATCAAACATTCTCCATACTCACTGCGACCATACCAGTCAAAGGATGTGTAGTTAATAATTGTCAAACTGCTTTTACTTTTAAAAGCTGTCTTATCAGGTTGTAAGCTTGCTTGCAGGACCAGGGCCCTCATAACCCTCTTGTATTGAATTGTATGGTCTCCTTTATTTTGTAAAGCACCAAAACAACTGTTTGCGCTATATAAATTCTGTATATTTATAAAATCTTTGTAAATATACAAGTCAGCTTACCAGTCAATTTCAAACAACGACTGTCTTGGTCAAGCTGACATTCTGCATACCATGGCCACTCTTTAGGTCTGGAGGAAAATAAAATTTCATCTCCAAATATGTAAAGGCTTCTTCACATCAAGAACTGTGAAAATGTGGAATGGACTCACTCAAGAGGTGGTTCTGACCAGCTCAGTAGACTGCTTTAAGAAAGGCATGTATTCTTTCCTAGATACACATAACTACATGCTAACATTTATAGGTAAAGTTGATCCAGGGAATATCTGACTTTGGTGGATCAGGAAGGCATTTGTGTGTGTATAGGATTGTGTGTGTAATAAAAAAAAAAAAATTATGTATATATATATATATATATATATATATATATATATATATATATATATATATATATAATATATTCCCCCCCATTTTATTTGGTTTAACCACCTCAATACTGGGCACTTAAACCCCCTTCCTTCCCAGACCAATTTTCAGCTTTTAGCGCTGTTGCATTTTGAATGACAATTGCGCGGTCATGCAACACTGTACCTAAACCAAATTTGTGTCATTTTTTCCCCACAAATAGAGCTTTCTTTTGGTGGTATTTGATCTCCGCCAGGTTTTTTCTTTTTTGGTGCACAAATAAAAAAAAAAAAAAGTTTTTTTGTTTAGGTTATAAAATTTTGTAAATAGATACGTTTTTTCCTGCACTGATGAGCACTGATGACGCCGCACTTACAGGCACTGATGAGGAGACACTGATGGGGTGGCACTGATATGCAGCACTGATCGGCACTGATGGGCACTGATAGGCAGCACTGGTGGGCAATAATGGGCACTGGTGGGCGGCACTGATAGATGGCAATAACGGGCACTGGTGGGCAGCACTGATAGATGGAATTGGTGGGCAGCACTAATAGGCAGCGCTGATGGGCACTGATAGGCAGCACTGATCGGCGGCACTGATCGGCACTGATAGGCGGCACTGATAGGTGGCACTGATGGGTGGCACTAATCGGCACTGATAGGCAGCACTGGTGGGCAATAATGGGCACTGGTGGGCGGCACTGATGGATGGCAATAACGGGCACTGGTGGGCAGCACTGATAGATGGCATTGGTGGGCAGCACTAATAGGCAGCGCTGATGGGCACTGATCGGCGGCACTGATAGGCTGGCACTGATAGGTGGCACTGATGGGTGGCACTGATCGGCACTGATAGGCAGCACTGGTGGGCAATAATGGGCACTGGTGGGCGGCACTGATGGATGGCAATAACGGGCACTGGTGGGCAGCACTGATGGATGGCATTGGTGGGCAGCACTAATAGGGGGGCACCACTGGCAGGCTCTCTGAGCCCTGTTTGCCATCCCTGTTGGGCATCCCTGGTGGTCATGGGTGGGCATCCCTGGTGGCTCTAGTGGCACCCCCTCCCCCCAGGGCTGCACTGGTAATCAATCATCTGATTACTAGCACAGACCCCCCCTGTGATCAGTGAGTAATTAGAAATACTCACTGATCACCCCGGCTGCAGAATCGATCCTCTGCTCTTCTCCTCACTGACAGGATCTGTCAGGAGGAGAAGAGATCGAAGCCGTTATAACGACTGTATTGACATTACATGATGGCTGTGATTGGACACAGCCGTCATGTGATCAGGAGGGCCAATCACAGGGCCCTCCTGCCGAGTCTTGTTGCTCTGTGTCCTAGGGACACAGGCACATCGAGATCGCGCCAATGCGCGTGCCTGCGACGGCGCGATCTCTCTCCTGAAGGACGTTCCGGAACGTCCGATCAGAAGGACGAGACTCCCACCCGGGCCATTGTACATATACGGCCGGGTGGGAGTCTCGTCCTTCTGATCGTGGTTAAACTAGATGGACCTGTGTCGTTTTGTTTGTTTTCTAACCAGACTATAACTATGTCAAACTTTTGTCATTTGAAACTGTTTAAAATATTCAAATCACCATTTTATAGATTAAGCACTTGGATTTACATGTAGAAGCAATTTAAGACTTATGACTACAGATTGGATTCGTTTTATATATTAATCTCTCTTCTTGATCGATCTCCCTTCCTTTCCAGCTGGCCATAGATGGATTGAAATTTGGCAGTTTCAGCAGAAATCAGTTGAAATTCGATCCAGCAATTATTCCTTCCTTCAACCTACTGTAAAGTCATATATAATACCGGAGCTGTCATTTGTATTTTGCTATGCCACCATGGCTCAATTATGGGTTTTCTTTCCGGCACTTCTACCATCTTATGTATTATTAAGCATTGCACCTGCTCTTGTATGTTGTAAAATAAAATGTGTTTTTTTGTCCAAAAAAATTTGTGCGATTCCTACAACAGATTGAAATGTTATTGGGACCAACATTTTTTTTTCTTTGGGTTGGTACAAGGGGAGGGGGGGGGTGCACTGTAAGCTTGTCATTGACCCTTTCACCCATTGCCTGAACAGTAGGAATGATGCGGTCTTCACTTCTGTCATTCAGAACAGGGCACATTGCAGCTGCTGCAAATGCTGCCAGAGGGAGGATCTCTCCTCCCTCCAGCAGCAAGATGGAGCAAGCAGGGAGGCACTCATGCTGGAAATCTTCTCACCATGGGTGTCTGCAGGAGAGTAAAGGCAAACTGGTCTTCTTCGATTTTCATGTGACATATATCGCATGACTAGAGTGGGGATGAATAGGCAGTTGCTGCGCTGAGACCAAAACTGTAAGTGCACAGAGGATTAATGATGCAAGTTATTCCCAGAGATCCCCTCTCCTTCTTATAACTTTTTGAGTCTAGTTTTATTTTTTTTTTTTTTTTTTTTACCCCTCAACTGCTCCATCGTTGTTTGGCTGCAGCACAGCGTAGGGTTACCCACTCTTTCCCATAGTCTATTAAATTGTGTGTTTTTGTTGCATTTTATGAGAGCGCCCCGAACACACGCAATGTTTCTGAAGTCTATGGGAGAGTGCAGAGAACAAACCTTAAAGACCCTGAGTACCTGCAGTAGGGCAGGGCTCATGAGCTGCAAAGGCATCAGATGGTGTACACATATGCTGTGGCAAGTATAAATTCCTGCCAGTGACACTACTGATGCGGGGGAACCTGTTTGCTGCCAGTGACACTACTGATGCGGGGGAACCTGTTTGCCGCCAGTGGCACTACTGACGCGGGCGAACCTGTTTGCCGCCAGTGACACTACTGATGCGGGGGATCTGTTTGCCACCAGTGGCACTACTGATGCGGGGGAACCTGTTTGCCGCCAGTGGCACTACTGATGCGGGGGAACCTGTTTGCCGCCAGTGACACTACTGACGTGGGGGACCTGTTTGCCGCCAGTGGCACTACTGACGCGGGGGACCTGTTTGCCGCCAGTGACACTACTGATGCGGGGGACCTGTTTGCTGCCAGTGACACTACTGACGCGGGGGATCTGTTTGCCGCCAGTGGCACTACTGATGCGGGGGACCTGTTTGCCGCCAGTGACACTGACGCGGGGGACCCGTTTCCTGACAGTGACACTACTGACGCGGGGGACCTGTATCCTGACAGTGACGCGGGGGACCTGTTCCCTGCCAGTGGCACTACTGACGCGGGGGACCTGTTCCCTGCCAGTGGCACTACTGACGCGGGGGACCTGTTCCCTGCCAGTGGCACTACTGACGCGGGGGACCTGTTTGCCGCCAGTGGCACCACTGACATGGAATCCACCAAAGCAGGAACATTTCTTTAACCAATATGGTCCTTTTTTCCCCTCGTACTAATGCTGGGGCATTTCTTTCTACATTACTATTAGTGACATAATTTACTGTGGGATAGAACATGTCCCACTGATGGTGATCTTACATACATTTTGGTTCACCATGCTGAATATTAGCTCCCGCCCAATACTCCACTGGGGTCAAGTGGGGATGCAGTTTGCCACTGCATCCAGTGCCCATGGTAAAAATGCCATAGTGTGGTTTGTCAGTGCCTGGGGCAAGGTAAGTAATTTGCAACCACTACACTGACCTAGCTGTTCACTCCCCTGACGCCTCCCCCTAGCTGTTTCTGCTATTAGCAAGGCGAGACTCCAGAAGCGGCGCTGCACATTGACTGACTGTGATCTTCACCGCAGAGCTAGCCCTGCCCCGTGGCCACACATGACAATTTCAGCCAGTCCCCCGCTGAGCCGCTCATCCATCAGAGTGGCAGTCACGGAGGCGGAGCGCAGTCCGAGTGGGGAAAATCAGGAGGTCAGGCCACTTGGAGGGATATTTTATGAAAAAAAGAAGGGTGGACAGTGACTGGCGGGTGTGGGATGCGCCCCCCCTAAATGTTGCGCCGCGTCCACCGTTCCATCAGCCCCCAACAGCTACGCCACTGACTGCATGACCTTGCCCCGCTACTGGACTTCAGCTTGTACAAGAGCAGTGTGAACAGCAAGCTTTCTTGAAAATTTTAGGCCACATGGACGTTTTTGACATCTGCTCCTAGGGCCATCTGGTATGTTTTTTTTTTTTTTTATATTTCCTGCCTCCTAAATTCCACTACATGTTAGGCTTGTTAGCCAATGTGTCCATGCATGCAAGTGATGGTCAAGATGTTGCATGACAAGTTGCACAAGTATAACTGGAGCCTAAAAGTATCAGAGGGGGATTATGGCCATAAAACTACAGGATAATAATTTAGATAACTTATGACTAGAGATGGACCAAACACCCCTCTGTTCGTTTTGCAGCAGAACCCCCAAACAGGGGAAAAGTTCTGGCTTTTAGTTGCAGCTGGAGGGCACAGGAACAGTGCCTATCCCTGTTGGCAGCAGCCTTTCAAACTGAGTGGCTGGATGGTGTACTTCAGGTAAAGTCAGTATGAACCCAGGAAAAAAGGCCCGGAACAGTCTGCTTGCGTTCAGGGCATTCAAATCTGGGTGCATACTGTCCTAAATGTACACACATTGCTAGATGCACTACCGAGACTCATCCAGCCACAGCAGCTGTGAGACTCTAGCTAGCTATGGATGGGGATGGGCTCAGGCATGTCCCAAACCACTTGAGCCATCCCACCAGGAAGCCATCACTGCACACTACCAATCCTAGGCAATGAGGCATTTCCTGGCCCACAGCTGCGCATACACATGCTGCTTGTGATTGGCGGTGTGTAGTGACAGCTTCCTGGTGGGATTGCTCAGGAGGGTTGGGACTAGGATCCAAACATGCCTGAGCCCATAACTGATCAGAGTGCCTTGACTGGTTGCTTGTGACTCTGCATCATTTAACTTGGTTACCCTTAGTAACAACCTTTCTCTTCATTAAAATGCATCTTGTTTATCACTGTAGTACTTACTGTTCACTTCATACCATTCTAGTGCTTAAAAAGGCCCAGGTTCTTGGTACATGCAATCCCCATTATGCACCCCTTTGAATAAATTCAGATCAGGCTTTAGGAATGGTTTCATAGGTTCAAATTTGTATGGTTTAATAGATTGAATAGTTCAATGTAGTAACAAACACAGGGCAAACATTTACTTAGATGTGTCAACCATAGCTATCTAACTATCAGGCAGACCTTTGCCACCATGAATGGACTCTCATATGCTAAAGTCCTTAGTAGGTGGCATCCCGGAATACTCTGCAGCAGAAGATCCTTCGGAAGAATATCGGGAACAGGAAAACCGCGTACATTGGAGCATGCCGGTATCGAGAACAGCATACGCCCCCCCCCCCGGGATCAGGGTTCCAGCCATCCCCATAATTTATACTAAAGGTGGACCAGGAGAAACTCAAAAAGCTATTTAACCTGGAGTACAGAATTTAACATTACCCAACCAAATGTGGGCCGATACCTATCAGCTAAGCAGTTTTAAACCTTATTACATACAGACAGCCAAAGACATGCAGATAGATCGGTACAAGCAGACATATCGATGAATGGGCAACTTTCACATGGACATTCAGTCTAGATCGATCTGCCTGTTTTACAGAGGGATCCAGACTGAACCACAATGTATGTTTATGGGAGGGCGGTTGTAAACAGATGATCATTTGTTTAAAAAAAAAAATAATAAAACTAAATGGACATGGATGTAGGCTGATGTAAACAGAGCAGTCAATGTCCAGATGCGTTGATACAGAACGGATGTAAACCGATTCAATCCTTTTATATGGCCTAGATCTATTCTACAGTGAGTTGGTATTCTGACAGGCAATACTGCATAATGTGAACAATTTCTCAAGCTTATCCTACAACACCAGAGTGATAATTGAAATAAAGCAGCGGTATTCAAAGTTATAATATATTTGAAAAGAATGAAACCATTATCCTGTTGCACAATGTGCAACTAGCTAATCTAAATTCATAAGCATTGCCGAGTAATCAGTAGTGAAAAATCTAAAATAATTGTAATACAATCTCTTAACCACTTAAGCCCCGGAAGATTTTACCCCCATTCCGACCAGGGGGTATTTTGCGATTCGGCACTGCGTGACTTTAACGGACAATTGCGCGGTCGTGCGACGCTGTACCTAAACGAATTTGGCGTCCTTTTTTTCCCACAAACAGAGCTTTCTTTTGGTGGTATTTGATCACCTGTGCGATTTTTTTTTATCACGCGCTATAAACAAAAAAAGAGCGTCAATTTTGCAAAAATAATATTTTTCACATTTTTTATATGAAATTCCCCCCAAAAAAATGTAAAAATCAAAATTTTTTAACATTTTCGGCCAATTTGTTTTATGCTACATATGTTTGGTAAAAAAAAAAATCACAAAAAGCGTATTTTGATTGGTTTGCGCAAAAGTTATCGCGTTTACTAACAAAGGGAAAGATTTTTGTCATTTTTGTTGTTTTTTTTTTAACGCGTAATGGCGGCGATCTGCGATTTTTTTTGCGGTACTGCGACATTGCGGCGGACAGATCGGACCCTTGACTGACATTTTTGACACTTTTGGGGTTACCAGTGACATTTCTACAGTAATCAGTGCTATATATATATATGCACTGTTACTGTAAAAATACACTGGTAGTGAAGGGGTTAACTTTATTTGGGAGGGAGGGGCTGTGTGTGTCCCTAGGGGCGTGCTTTCTACTGTGATTGGCTGTGGCTTCAGCTGTAAGGACACTGATCAACGGATCTACATAGTAGATCCATGTGATCAGTGTCTTTGCAGCGAGGAGAATGACAGGCAGCTTGTTTACACAATCGCCGAGTGGCCGGCGGACATCGGGTCCGCTGGTCACACGCGCGGGGGGGGTCCGTGACCACGCGGGAGCGCGCCTCCGGGGGCGCGCGCTCGCTCCCTAGACCCTCACAAGCAAGCAACGTAGCCCTACTTTAGTTTGCCTGTGAGGGGCTGACCGCCGACGTAGATAGTCGTGCGGCGGTCGGCAAGTGGTTAATAGTGATAACTCCAACAGTGAACTAAGTAATGAGCAAATGACTAAGGTTGCTGAGTAATCAGCAGTTAGGAATGCCCCCAAAATGTATAAATACACTGCTCAAAAAAAAAAAAAAATCCACTGTGCCAGGCAGTGAGCACAGCGCACAGTAGAGGATGTCGGGCCCTCAGGCCACCCTCATGAAGTCTGTTTCTGATTGTTTGGTCAGAGACATTCACACCAGTGGCCTGAGATCATTTTGTAGGGCACTGTGCAAGGAGGGACAGGATGAGCACTGCCAAAGGGGCAGATACCTGTCCTGCTGATGGGTTAAGTAGTTTCTATAGCCCTGTGCAGCTCTCCTAGAGTAACTGCCTGTCTCCTGGAATCTCCTCCGTGCTCTTGATACTGTGCTGGGAGACACAGCAAAACTTGTGCCATCCTGGAGAAATTGCACTGCCTGTACAACCTCTATAGGGTCCATGTATCACCTCATGCTACCAGTAGTGACACTGACCTGAGCCAAATGCAAAACTAATGAAAACATTCAGAAATTAGTAGGTGAAAAGAAAATTTCAGTGGCCTTTACCTCTAAAATCATTCCCGTTTTGAAGGTCATCTCATTGTTGCTCATCTAGTGCACCTGTTAATAATGTCATTAACACCAAAGCAGCTGAAACTGATTAACAAGTCTACACCCACTTGTGGCAGGTAGCACAACTCCACAAAGCAACGTAGAGCCCATGTTGTGATTTCCATTACAGTAGCACTCCTGTATGTGATGCAGTGCCGTCTAAGGGCCCGAAGATCACAGGCATTCAGTATGGTTTTCCGGCCTTGACCCTTATGCACAGAGATAACTTCAGATTCTCTGAATCTTAGGATATCATTATCATGTACAGTGCATAATTGTTCCAAACTCTTTGAGAAACTCCTTTATGATATTGTTCCACTTTCTTTTGCTGTAGCATTGGGGGAATTGGTGATCCTTTGCCCATCTTGACTTCTGAGAGACACTTCCACTCTGAGAGGCTCTTTTTATACCCAATCATGTTGCCAATTGACCTAGTAAGTTGCAAATTGGTCCTGAACGCCGTTTCACACTGCCGCGACCATAAGTCGCCCCATGTCGGAGCGACTTTTTACCGCGATTTTACAGCGACTTTACCGCGACTTGTGAATTATTTTGCACGACTTATATGACAGACGACTTTGTATTTGGCCAATCAGAATATGATGTGTTATGACCTAATTCCAATAACCTAATTCCAATTTTCTGTTTTTTTTTTACTCATTTCCTCATTGCCCACCAGTGCCACGTATCAGTGTCCACCAGTGCCACTGCCCACCAGTGCCACGTATCAGTGTCCACCAGTGCCACGAATCAGTGCCACATATCAGTGCCACATATCAGTGTCCACCAGTGCCACGAATCAGTGTCCACCAGTGCCACAAATCAGTGTCCACCAGTGCCACGAATCAGTGTCCACCACTGCCACTTATCTGTGTCCACCAGTGCCACTCACACAGACCAAGCAGAGATAATGGAATATATATACCATTACATATATTATACCATATACCATATAGGCATGGCTGCAATGTGGGGAATGCCTGGCTAATCTCTTTCTTCTTCCTGGAAAGTCTGATAACAAATCACTTCAATTAAGATAAGGAGGCGACTCCCATTGAAGTATATGGGACAAGTCGGATCACAAGTCACCTCAAAGTAGTACAGGACCCTTTTCTGAAGTCGGAGCGACTTCAGTAGTGCCAATTAAGACAGCACTGATTGATTAACATTGCTTTTGTTATGTCAAGCGACCTGGGGTGACACAAGTCGCCTCATAATTCGCGCTAGTGTGAATGGGCTCTTAACTTTAACATTTAATGAGCCAATATTTGGCATGACATTTCACAATGTCCCACTTTCAACATTTGATATGTTATCTATATTATATTGTGAATAAAACATACATTTATGAGATTTGTAAATTAGTCCATTCCTTTTTTACTCATAATTTGTACAGTGTCCCAACTTTTTTGGAATTGGGTATATATATATATATATATATATATATATATATATATAGTAGATGGAGCACCTTCCTTTTGTGGTTATTTAGCCCTTGAATGCCCAATGTTGTGCTTTTTTGCATCCACATATCTTTACTCTTTTTTGGAAAACGAGCATATGCTTGCCACGTTTGGGGTGTTATTAACAATATATGTCACTGCAAGCGTGACACTTTTTGCTTGTGCTTCTTGTCAAATGTATGCAAAAATGCACAATTTTGCGCATTTCTAGAAAATGCCAAGGTCTGAATGGGGTATCCTTTTTTTATATTAGATTTTATTTTATATTTCTTTTATAAACATAGACACAAAGGACAGAAAAAAAACCTGACACAAAAAATCTTATCAAACCTACAACAAGTAAAAGAAAATTGGTAATGGCACCACCACACATCCGCGAGTGCACACACGTTTGAAGGCAGCAAAGCGCATGATGATGCAATTCCTGTTTCTCAAAGCAAAGCGCATGATGATGCAATTCCTGTTTCTCAAAAGGGTCTGGGAGGGCTTCTGACACGTAGGGAGGTCCATTGAAATGAATAGTCTGCCCTACAATTGGCATGCAGAAACGCAGAGAACAACACGCATGCTCAGATGTTGTGAAAAGATCTGATCTGAAATTTTCAGAAAATGTTTGCATAGACAACCAATTAATCACAAATTTTACACATTAGAATATACTAACATCTAAGCTCTATTTTGGACGTTAAATCGGAGTTCCAGGCACAGAAGTCATTTTTCAACAAACATACCCCCGGGACAGTCAGGGCTAGTACATTCCACAATGGCTAGCCTCTGATCTGTCCCGGTTCGCACTTACCTTTTAGAGGAAATACTCACTTACAAAATTTCTTCCACAGCGTTTCCATCTCTCTTGTGGGCAGCTGAAGCCGGCGCGGTCCTCTTCAGCATCTTCTTCCGCGTCTTCTTCTCCCAGAATGCGCCTGCACCGGCCCCTCTCGTCACTTCCGGTGCGGCGCCGCATTCCTCCACAGCTTCTGGGCATGCCCAGAAGCTGTTTAGCAGGGGAATGCGGCGTCGCCCGGAAGTGACGAGCGGGGCCGGTGCCATCGCATTGATTCCTGGGAGCTATGACGTTCAGCTCCCTGGAATCAGTGCAAGCCCGGAAGAGACGACTGAGCCTCGGCACAGAGGGAGGAAGTGAAGACTAGGTGAGTATCTTCGATCTTCAATTACAAGGTGAGTAAATAAAAAAAATAAAACCTAACTATCCAATTCCTTTTCAGGTGAAGGCGTAGAAGCGGACGGGCACAAAAAAAAATATAGATTTTGGCTCCCAAAAAAAAAAAAAAACAAGGTTAATATTCCTGGTTTGCCTTCTGGGAGACCAAAATCCATGACACTTAGGCCCCTTTCACACACACCTGATCAATCCCCCGCTGAGAAAAACGGACGGAGGATGACAGCTGTATCTCGGCGCTGTGTGCAGAGACACAGCTGTAAGTTCCCCATGCATCTCTATGGGGTAAATCGGATGGGAACGGACCGTCGGTCCGTTCTCATCCGATCCAATCCGCTGGACAGATGGAAAATAGGGTTTCCATCCATCCAGATTTGACGGATCGGATGTCAGCGGACATGTCTCCGCTGACATCCGATGCCCCATAGGGATGCATGGGGGGACCGTTCAGAACCACCTGTCCATTTTTTTTTTGACGGATCTGAACCTATAGGTACTGTAAATATCTCCTAAACATGTACCGTTTAGGAGATATTTACCTTACATGCAGCCAGTGACGTCCAGTGATGGAAGTAACTGCGTTTAAGTAAACTGCGTTGCTTAACGCAGTTACTTTTGAGGGTAACGAGTAATCTAACTGACTACTCGTCCCCTCAAGGTAATGCCGTTGAAATTACTTTGGCTGCGTTACCGCAATTACATCTACCGCCACTAGATGGCAGTAGTTGTAATTGTAATTCCCCCTCTCCTCTATGACCGCTGTCTGCGGTACAGGAGAGAGAAGAGGAGGAGACTCAGACAAGGATCGGCTCAGCTTACCAGCTACAGCGTCAGAGTAGAGAAGGCAGCTGCATTTTGAAGTGTCCGGACAGTTCAGCAGTCCAGACAGGAGGAGGACGTGCAACACGTGCTTTACAACAGGTGTGTGCCTGGGGGGGGGGGGGGGATTTCTCTGTCTCTGGCTGCAGCACATACATCATGTATGTGCTGCAGTCAGAGACAGTGCCCTTCCCCCATGCCATGTATGTTCTGGACTGCAGTCAGAGACAGTGCCCTCCCCCCATGCCATGTATGTTCTGCACTGCAGTCAGAGACAGTGCCCTCCCCCCATGCCATGTATGTTCTGCACTGCAGTCAGAGACAGTGCCCTCCCCCCATGCCATGTATGTTCTGCACTGCAGTCAGAGACAGTGCCCTCCCCCCATGTCATGTATGTTCTGCAGTCAGAGACAGTGCCCTCCCCCCATGCCATGTATGTTCTGCACTGCAGTCAGAGACAGTGCCCTCCCCCCATGCCATGTATGTTCTGCACTGCAGTCAGAGACAGTGCCCTCCCCCCATGTCATGTATGTTCTGCACTGCAGTCAGAGACAGTGCCCTCCCCCCATGCCATGTATGTTCTGCACTGCAGTCAGAGACAGTGCCCTCCCCCCATGCCATGTATGTTCTGCACTGCAGTCAGAGACAGTGCCCTCCCCCCATGTCATGTATGTTCTGCAGTCAGAGACAGTGCCCTCCCCCCATGCCATGTATGTTCTGCACTGCAGTCAGAGACAGTGCCCTCCCCCCATGCCATGTATGTTCTGCACTGCAGTCAGAGACAGTGCCCTCCCCCCATGCCATGTATGTTCTGCACTGCAGTCAGAGACAGTGCCCTCCGCCCATGTCATGTATGTTCTGCACTGCAGTCAGAGACAGTGCCCTCCCCCCATGTCATGTATGTTCTGCACTGCAGTCAGAGACAGTGCCCTCCCCCCATGTCATGTATGTTCTGTACTGCAGTCAGAGACTGCTCTAAAGTGGGATATATGGGGGACCCTGCCTGGCCTGTTCTAAAGGGGAATCTATGGGGAAGCTTTGGGGACGCTGGCCTGCTCTAAAGATGGATCTATGGCGACCCTGTTCTAAAGAGGGATCTGTGCCATAGATCCCCCTTTAGAGCAGGGTCCCTTATAGATCCCCTTTAGAACTCGGTCCCCCTAGATCCCTTTTAGAACAGGCCCTGGGGCCCTATAAATCCCCCTTTGGAGCAGGGTCCTTATAGATCCCCCTTTAGAGCAGGATCCCCATAGATCCCCTTTAGAGCAGGATCCCCATAGATCCCCTTTAGAGCAGGATCCCCATAGATCCCCCTTTAGAGCAGGGTCCCCATAGATCCCCCTTTAGAGAAGGGTTCCCATAGATCCCCCTTACAAAGGGTTCCTCATAGATCCCCCTTGAGAGCAGGGTCCTCATAAATCCCCCTTTAGAGCAGGGTCCCCATAGATCCACCCTTAGAAAAGAGTCCTCATAAATCCCCCTTTAGAGCAGGGTCCCCATAGATCTATGGGGACCCTGCTCTAAAGGGGGATCTATGGGGACCCCTCCCTAAAGGGGGATCTATGGGGAGCATGGCCTGCTCTAAAGGGGATCTTTAGGGGACCCTGCTCTAAAGGGGGATTTATGGGGACCCTGCTCTAAAGGGGGATCTATGGGGACCCTGGCCTGTTCTAAAGGGGATCTATGGGGACCCTGCTCTAAAGGGGGATTGATGATGACCCTGGCCTGCTATAAAGTGGGATCTATGGGGACCCTGCTCTAAAGGGGGATCTATGGGGACCCTGCTCTAAAGGGGGATTGATGATGACCCTGGCCTGCTATAAAGTGGGATCTATGGGGACCCTGCTCTAGTGTCCCAGTGTGCGATGCATACTAGCTTATTATGTATTTCTCTTACAGGTAGCCAAAAAAAAAAGTCGGACTGGTTTACAACCTCCTTAAGCTCCCCCCAAAAAAAGAGCTTAATGCCCCTAGTTTTTCTTGTGGGAGACCAAAATACACAAAACCTCAAGGATAGGTTTGGGAAGTGTAAACCTTAGGCTGTGCAAAGTTTCAAGACAATTGATTGAGGTTTAGGTACATTATGGTACGTTAAGCTCTTTTTACATTAAGCTGGACATTAAATGTTTTAGGAATGTAAAATATAGCTTAATGTGAATAACTTTTGGTGTGATTTACCAAATGATCTGAAATTTTCAGAATATGTTGACATAGATGGACACTTCTTTTGTGTGAAGTTTGGGGGAAATTGGTTAACATCTTCTCTTTTTTTTTTTTGTACATTAAACCACATTAAGGCTGGCCATACACTATACAATTTTCTTATTCAATTTGCTTTAGATTTACCTTAAACTATGTAGTGCAAGGGCCTGCCTGACTGCATACAAATTGAAAGTGTTTAGGTTTGACCCTATATTACATGGTTTTGGTAAATCTAAAGGAAAGTTGAGCAAGAAAATTGTATAGTGTATGGCCAGCCTAAGCCACATTAAGCTCCTAAAAAAAAAAAAAAAAAAAAAAAACCAGAGCCTAATGTCTCTAGTTTTCCTTCTGGGAGACCAAAATCAGTGTGACACGCCGCATCACCGATCGCTGCTCTGCGCGCCCCCCGGGGGCGTGCAAAGCGCATTATCCTGCCGCCGTCATATGATGTCCGGTCAGGATAATGCAACCACTTTCCCGCCATCAATCGCCTATAGGGCGGGCGGGAAGTGGTTAAGCTCTTTTTAGATTAAGCTGTTTACATTAAAGCGGAGTTCCGGCCTCAAAATCGACTTTGGGCCAACCGCTTGCTGAGTGTCACCTGAAAAAGAAATGGATAATCACGATTTTTTTTTCTTGTTTACTTACCTTGTTATCGAAGAAAATATACTCACCTTTCTTCCTCTTCCTCCCTCTACGGCCCACGCCGTCACTTCCTCCTTGCATTGATTCCTGGGAGCTGAACGTTGTCGATCGCAGGAATCAATGCGCCTGCACTGGCCCCGCTCGTCACTTCCGGTGCAGGTGCGCCATTCCCTGCTAAACAGCTTCTGAAGCTGTTTAGCAGGGAATGACGCGACTGCACCGGAAGTGACGGTGGGGCCCTTGCAGTGCATTGTGGGACCCAAGAGGACATGGAAGAGGATGCAGAAGAGGATGGGCAGGCTTTAGCTTCCCACACCTGAGATTGCAGCGCTGGAGAAGAAATTTTCAAGGTAAGTATTTCTTCTAAAAGGTAAGTCCAACCTGGGACAGTTCAGAGGCTATCCATTGTGGAATGCGCTAGCCCTGACTGTCCCGGGGGTATTTTTATAAAAAAAATCATGTCTGAGGCCGGAACTCCGCTTTAACCTCCCTGGCAGTATGATTGTTTCCGATTTTAGGTGCTGAAAGCAGTACCATTATTTTGCATGTAATTCTTAAGGACGAGCAGCCCAAACCAACTATTTACATATGATTTTTTTTACTGCGCGTTCTTCTTTATAACATCTTGGGTATGATAGAGTTTGAAACACAAAATCATAAATTATAAAATAATAAATAACTATAAATAAGTTAAAGTATCTATGTATATATATATATATATATATATACATACATACAAACGTACAGTATATATGTATATATACAAACCCGATTCCAAAAAAGTTGGGACACTGCACAAATTGTGAATAAAAACAGAATGCAATGATTTGGAAGTTTCAAATTTTAATATTTTATTCAGAATACAACATAGTTTAAACATTTGATATGTCATCTGAGAAAATGTGTAATTTTAAGGGAAAAATAAGTTGATTTTAAATTTCATGCCATCAACACATCTCAAAAAAGTTGGGACAAGGCCATGTTTACCACTGTTTGTTATAAAAAGAAGAGGGGATGCCAGTCTGCAAACATGGGACTGAGGAGACAAGTTGCTCAAGTTTAGGAATAGGAATGTTTTCCCATTCTTGTCTAATACAGGCTTCTAGTTGCTCAACTGTCTTAGGTCTTCTTTGTCGCATCTTCCTCTTTATGATCCACCAAATGTTTTCTATGGGTGAAAGATCTGGACTGCAGGCTGGCCATTTCAGTACCCGGATCCTTGTTCTACGCAGCCATGATGTTGTAATTGATGCAGTATGTGGACTGGCATTGTCATGTTGGAAAATTCAAGGTCTTCCCTGAAAGAGACAACGTCTGGATGGGAGCATATGTTGTTCTAGAACTTGGATATACCTTTCAGCATTGATGGTGCCTTTCCAGACAGGCCCGAAGCAAAAAAAAAAAAAAAATAGGCGTAGGGCCTCATGAGGGGGTTTACTGGGCCACGGTCAGTTGGGGGTTAATGGTAATAGGTGCAAGCGGAGGTCAAGGTCAGGGATTGGTCAGTGTCAGGTAGGTGGGGTCTTTTGTATAGAAAGTGGGGGGGGGGGCACTTACGGTTTCCCAGCATAGTCATTGTGGAGCCAAGAAGAAAGGATCCTCATCCTCCTCTGCTTTCTTTAGCTTGCCAAGGCGATCGTTTTTCCATGGGGGACTTGGAGTCTGTCATCGCTCGGCTGCGGGAGGCGGCGGCCACCCGTGGGATGCTGTGGCTGGAGCTGCACCTGGATGCGGCCATGGCGGTGGAGAAATCGGAGAGGGGGGAGCGGCATTTCCGCGCTCGGCGGTCCCGGCCGCCGGAGCGTTACAGCCCCACACCGTCCCTCGGAGCTCAGCGCCACAATGGGAGCCCCCCTGTTGACCCTCCAGGGTCGCAGTCCCAGCGCTCGCTTGCTGGGCTCGGCGGGGCCTCTGGGAGGAATCCCCGACGCCGGCAGGGCTCTAGCGGGCGGGGCCATACTCGTGCTGCGCCTCCGGCCCCGCCCGCTCATCTGGATGCTGGAAGTACTGCGGCTGCCCGGGGCGGTGAGGACCGGCCTCCCGGGTCAGCTCGGCGCAGGAGAGGAGCGAGCAGGCGCCCTGGCCAGTCGGGGGAGCGGCCGGCGCTGCTGCCCCGCGCATGCCCAGTGCGGTGGTGCCCCCGGAAGCGGATGTGGTGGACAGGCCCGGCAGGAAGCGGCAGCGGAGGTCGGTGGAGGACTCCAGTTCCAGTCATCGGCGGGGGGGGAGGCCGAGCGGAGTGCCCCCCTGTGCTTTCCAGTTCCAGGTCAGGCGGGGAGGCTGAAGATCTGGAGGTCCGGTCGGAAGGGGAGCTGTCCAGTTCCGAGGAAGGGAGTGCTCCGGGACCATCGTCAGCTGTGTCTACGGGACCCGTGGCCGCAGGGTCTCAGTCAGGTGAGCCTTTGTCTATTAACCCTTTGTCTTTACAGTCTGCGTTGGTTGGGGTGTTGGGGGTGGAGCAGAACCGGGGGGACCCGCTGAGGTTGGGGGGACTCCAGGGGGGGTCGGCTCTCCGCCGGCCGCGGAGGTAAGGGTCCCGGGGCCTGCTGTGCCGGTGGCGACGGGGGGCCTGGGGGACTTACTGGCGGTACTGCGGTCCTTGGTACAGCGTTTTGATGGCGGCGTGGTGGGTCAGGCGCCGGTGGCGGCGTGGGGTCCTGTAGGGGTTCCGGCCGCGGTGGCGTCCAGCTACGGTGCCTTTGGGGGCTGGTGCGCCCCCTGCCGCTTTGGGGGACAAGGTGGTGACGCCGGGGGAGCCATCTCCTGCGCCGCCTGCGGGGGACAAGGTTGCTGAGCCTAAGGCGGCAGGTAAGGATGATGCGATTCGCTTAGCGTATTCGGCGAAATGTGAGGTGTACGTCTGTTTTGAGGGCCCCTTGGGGGCGCACCTCAAGGCAGAGGTCCGGGAGAAGATATGGAAGGACGAATACATCAAAATATTTACTTTACTTCCATTGAAAAAGTTTAACCTGGATAGGGTGAAGCCAGAGGAGTCGAAGGAGGAGGATGAGGAACGGCAGCGTTTTCGTTTGATTCCGCGTACGTTCAGTAATTGGCTTCAAGCCTTTGCTATCTTTGCGAGCGTGGTGGGGGAAAAGCATGCGGAGCATTGCTCCGCTTTGTTTTGTTATTTGGACGTGATCGGTGAGGCCCACAGGGTTTACGGGGGGGGTTGCATGGCTCCGTTATGACGAGCAATTCCGTCCGCGCAAGGCGGTTCGCCAATCGTTACGGTGGGACCACAAGGACATCAGTTTGTGGATGCGCCTTATGACGTTGGCCCGGGCGGCACCGGCTTCCTTTCCGAGTGGGGTCGCCGGTCCGTCTACCCCCGGGCAGCCGGCCGCTAAGCGCCGGGGTTTCTGTTGGCAGTACAATGAGGGGACGTGCCGCTTTGGGACTGCCTGTAGATTCAAGCATGAGTGCTCCGGTTGTGGAGGCTCTCACCCCTTCTCCCGTTGTTTCAAGCAGGGTAAGCCCCGTGCCGGGCACGCTCAGAACAAAAGGGACGACGCCGGTGAGGGTGGAAAGGATGCGGCCTTTCCTAAGTAATGCCCCATACACACGTGCAGATTATCTGCAGACTTTTGTCTGCAGACTTACCTTTTCTATGTAGTGCAAGGGCCTGCCGGATTGCATACAAATTGAAAGTGTTTAGGTTTGACCTCATATTATATGGTTTTGGTAAGTCTGCAGACAAAAGTCTGCAGATAATCTGCACGTGTGTATGGGGCATTAGTATCCGGATCGGGCGGCGGCTCGCTTGTTGGAGGAGGGGTTTTCGGTCAGTTTCCGTATTCCTTGTTCTCTTGACCGTGTTCCCCCCATGGCGGACAATTTGCGTTGGACACCACCCCGGGGTTCAGCCTCGTCGGACAAGTTGGCTAGGGAGGTGAAATTGGGCCGCATGGCTGGTCCTTTTGCTGAACCACCCTTGGCTGACTTGGTGGTTTCCCCGTTGGGTTTGGTTCCGAAGAAGGAGCCGAATAAGTTACAGATGATCCACCATCTGTCCTTTCCTAAAGGGGGTTCGGTCAATGATGGCATTGATCCGGGAGCCTGTGCGGTATCATACACGGCGAACCCAACAAATGGCAGCATCAAACGACGTTATGGGCAGGGTGCGTTGCTGGCAAAAACGGATGTGGAAGCCGCGTTTCGCTTGTTGCCGGTGCATCCGGGCAGTTTTTGCCTGCTGGGTTGTAGGTGGTTGGATGCCTTTTATGTCGATCGCTGCCTACCGATGGGTTGCTCTATCTCCTGTGCGTTTTTTGAGACCTTTAGTTAGTTCGTGGAGTGGGTGGTCAATTTGGTTATCCATTACCTGGATGATTTTCTGTGTATTGGCCCCTAGTCCTCCCCCTTGTGTGGTATTCTTCTGGCCACCATGCAACATGTGGCGGAGCGTTTCGGCATTCCCTTGGCAGCGGATAAAACGGAGAGTCCGACTACCACGATCTGTTTCTTGGGCATTGTTATTGACTCCGTGGCCATGGAATGTCGCTTGCCTGAGGACAAGTTGCGCGACCTTAAGGCGTAGATCTGCTTGTTGGTGGGCAAGCGCAAGGTGCAACTCCAGCGGTTGAAGTCGCTTCTCAGAAAATTGGCATTTGCGTGTCGGATCATGCCTATGGGCCGAGTTTTCAGCCGCCGCCTGTCGGCTGCTACGGCAGGGATTAGATCTCCGCATCATTATGTCACGCTGTCTGCGGAGCTGGTTGACGACTTGCGGGTCTGGCACGTTTTCCTGTCGGCGTACAATGGTCGTTCGCTTTGGCTGCGGGGTCCGGACAGCAATTGGGATATCCACCTATTCACGGATGCTGCGGGTTCCACAGGTTATGGTGCGTACTTGGGGGGCCATTGGAGTGCTGAGCGCTGGCCGTCGGCATGGTTTCTTGCGGAACTTGGTTCTGTTGGAGCTGTTCCCCGTCATAGTCGCAGTGGAATTGTGGGGGGAGGTCTTCGGTGACAAGAAGGTGCGTTTGTTAATGACCTGCACCACCCCCATGTTATCGCAGAGCAATTTGTCAGGTTCTTCCCCGCCGGTGATCCGGCTGTTGCGCCATCTAGTTCTGCGCTGCTTGCAATTAAATGTTTTCCTGTATGCGGTATTTGTACCTGGTTTGACCAACTCTGTGGCGGATTCCTTGTCTCGTTTTCAGATGGACAGGTTTCGGGAGTTGGCGCCGGCTGCGGAGCAACGGGGGGAGCCTTGTCCATCGGAGCTCTGGACGATTGCTTTGGGATCGCCGCCGACTTGGTCAGACGGTCCTTGAGTGTCGGGACTTGGAAGGCGTATTCTAAGGTATGGGGGGAATGGCGGGCTCTTTTGGCTCAGACTGGTGTGGAGGGGGTAAGTATGGGCTCTCGTTCACTTTTATTGTACTTTGTATGTTTGAATTTTGAACAAGGGGTGTCGGCGGCGGTCATCACTAGGAAGTTGGCTGGCTTTGCGTTCTTGTTCAAAATGTCCGGGACTGCAGATTTTACCAAAGATTTCATGGTGAGGCAGGCTTTGAAGGGGTACAGGAGGGGAGTCAGGCGACCGGACGGGCGCAGACCGGTCTCCTTTCAATTGCTGGGTAAGTTGGTGGATAAGTTGAGGAGTACATGCTCCTCGGACTATGAGTCGCTCTTGTTTACAGCGGCTTTCGTTTTGGCCTTCTTTGGGGCGTTTCGCATTGGGGAGTTGGTTAGCCCTTCCAGGAGTGTGCACGGCGGGCTGCAAGACGGGGAGGTGAGTTGTTCTGACTCGGCTGTTGTGATTTTTGTTCGGCGCTCCAAGACGGATCAGGAAGGAAGAGGTCTGTATGTGTGCCTGTACCGGGTGGGGGGCTCATCTATTTGCCCTGTAGCCGTGGTGGAGGAGTTTAGGCGGGTGCGTCCGTCTTTGGTGGGCTCCTTTCTGATGCACAGGGACGGTTCAGCTCTGTCCAAGTTTCAGTTTGTAGCGGTGTTCCGCAAGTGCTTGTCCGAGCTGGGTTATGATGCCCGCAGTTACGCTTCTCACTCCTTCCGCATCATCGGGGCGGCCACTGAGGTGGCCAGGTGGGGTGTGGATGAAGCGACGTTAAGACGGATAGGCAGGTGGGAATCTTCTCGTTTTCGGTTGTATGTTCGTCCTCATTTGGTTTAGGTGAATGTGTGGTTCGCGGGTGGTGGTTGGTTGTTGTTTGATGTTATCATTGCCGTTGTGCTGTCTTTTTCCTTACAGGAGGAGCTGCCTGCCTCGTGTGGATTTTGGGACATTCGTATGTGCATTGGGGGGCCAGACGGGCGGAAGTGAGGCATGATGGGAGGCAGTTGGGTTTCTCCAGGGAAGAGGCCACTATCCGTTGGATAGGAATCCCGGGGTTACTTTGGTGCAGGGTCCTGCCGGAAATCAATCGTTTTGCGCAATTGGACAGGCCCCCGGGTATCTTGGTGTTGCACGCTGGGGGCAATGACTTGGGGGTCCGGTCCATGCGCCACCTCATCCGAGACATTAAAAACGATTTTCTTCGGCTGCACATGTCCTTTCCCGGGATGGTTGTGGTTTTGGCCGGAGATCGTTGGCCGCACATCCTGGCGTTTTGCCAGGTCGGTCGCAAAGCTGAATAAGGCCCGTGTTAAGGTTAATTTGGCGGTCAGCCGTTTTGTCATCAGGAATGGAGGGTTGGTGGTCAGGCATCGGGAACTGGAGGTGGATACCTGGCGGTATCTGCGGGGTGATGGCGTGCACCTGAATGCGGTGGGTACAGATTTGTGGTTCCTCGGCATTCAGGATGGCATAGAGCGGGCTTTGCGTTTGTGGAGGGGCTTGCAGTTGTAAGGTTTCACGCCTGCGTGCTGTGGCGGTTGGGGGTCTTTGGAGGCGGTAAACAGTGTTGGTAACAAAGTGCATAGGGTGACCCATCTAAGGTATGGAGCCCTCTAGTGTATCCCGGTTAATAGTGGATTAACGGGAAGTGGTAACAAGGAGGTATCAGTGGTCAAGTGGGTTGTCCTCGAGCTAGTGTTGTGCGACTGGGGAACGTTTAACGGATTACGCTGATACATAGTTAATTGGAATTTTGTGCCTCCCAAGACCAACAACTTATTTCAGGGGATACTGGAGTATTTATGGTTATGTTAAAAAATAATGTGTTTTGGTTATTTTGTTAATAAAATGGCCCACCGGGCCAATTTTCTCCAAAACTGGTGTCACTGGTAATTTATAGGTTAGCATAATGGTTAAGGTGAACTGGGAGTAAGCATCGGTAATACCCTAATCAAGATGTGTAAGCTGCCCATGCCACACGCACTCATGCAGCCGCATACCATCAGAGATGCAGGCTTCTGAACTGAGCGCTGATAACAACTTGGGTTGTCTTTGACCTCTTTAGTCTGATGACATGGCATCCAAGTTTTCCAAAAAGAACCTCAAATTTTGATTTGTCTGACCACAGAACAGTTTTCCACTTTGCCACAGTCCACTTTAAATGAGCCTTGACCCAGAGAAAACACCTGCACTACTAGATCATGTTTAGATATAGCTTCTTTTTTTGGCCTATAGAGTTTTAGCTGGCAACGGTGAATGGCACGGTGGGTTGTGTTCACCAACAATGTTTTCTGGAAGTATTCCTGAGCCCATGTTGTGATTTCCATTACAGTAGCATTCCTGTTTGTGATGCAGTGCCGTCTAAGGGTCCGAAGAACATGGGCATCCAGTATGTTTTTCCGGCCTTGGCCCTTAAACACAGAGATTGTTCCAGATTCTCTGAATCTTTGGATGATATTATGCACTGTACATGATGATAACTTCAAACTCTTTGCAATTTTACTCTGAGAAACTCCTTTCTGATATTGCTCCGCTATTTTTTGCCGCAGCATTGGGGGACTTGGTGATCCTCTGCCCATCTTGACATCTGAGAGACACTGCCACTCTGAGAGACTCTTTTTATACCCAATTATTTTGCTAATTGACCTAATAAGTTGCAAATTGGTCCTCCAGATGTTCCTTATATGTACATTTAACTTTTCCGGCCTCTTATTGCTACCTGTCCCAACTTTTTTGGAATGTGTAGCTCTCATGGAATCCAAAATGAGCCAATATTTGGCATGATATTTCAAAGAGTCTCACTTTTCAACATTTGATATGTTATCTATATTATAATGTGAATAAAATATAAGTTTATGAGATTTGTAAATTAGTCCATTCCTTTTTCACAATTTGTACAGTGCCCCAACTTTTTTGGAATTGGGTTTGTGTATAAAGTACAGTAAAACTGCAGGAAAGGGCACTGGGGGGCAAACTGATTACATTACAAAATAAAATAAATTGACATTAGTGTGTTTGTGTGTTTTACTATTTGAATTTGCCGCCGGTTCTACCCCCCTGCGAGTGTCACGTCGCAGAAGACAGAAGCCGGGGCTCACAGCATTGGGCAGAAGATCCGACCGCCGTATGCTGCAGGGACACATCGCGGGATCCCGTCGACAAGGTAAGTAACCTATACCAGGATCCAGCGATGCTCCCTGGCGGTAATCCGAGTGTGGCTCGTGGGTTACCACTAATGGCAGTGAAATTTCACCCCAAGCCACACTAGGGAATACCGCTAAGGAGGTTAAACGTTTTAGTATTGTAAAAAAATTGCTTAATGTGAATAGCTTTTAGTTTGATTTACCAAATAAGTTAAGCTTAATGTGAATAGCTTTTAGTTTGATTTACCAAATAAGTTAAAATTTTCAGACTATCTTGGCATCAATAGAGTCTTCTATTGAGTCAAGTTTGGGGGAAATTGGTTAATAGAGGTGTACCGAACTGTTCGCCGGCGGACAGTTCCCGGCGAACTTAGCATGTTCGCGTTCGCCGCTGCGGGCGAACATATGCGATGTTCGGTCCGCCCCCTATAATACATCATTGAGGCAAACTTTGACCCTGAACTTCACAGTCAGCAGGCACATTTCCAGCCAATCAGCATACCTCCCTCCCACACCCTCCCACCTCCTATAAATAGGCAAGGGCAGCATCCATCTTCATTCTTCATTCTGAAGCAGTGTGTGTTAGTAAGAACAGGGAGAGCTGCTGCTGTTAATAGCTAGGGACAGTTGTTAGTCAGTGTTCCTGGTCTTGCTAGTCAGTGTTCTTGGTCCACTACTGCTGTAAGGACAGCATCCTGACAGCACCCCAAAAAGCCCTTTTAAGGGCTGGTAATTGAGTTTTTTCTTTATATATATATATCTATTGTACACTGCAGTTGCCTGCCCGCTGTGTGTGAGAGGCCACAGACCCACCACAGACTGTACTGTGTGCACACCACACTCATTTAGGGTGGCACAGGCACAGTACCTTGCATTTTAAAAAATATTTTTTTTTCCTCTGTCATAATTGCAGTGAGTGCTGTGTCAGGTCCACAGAGTGTACTGTACCCACTGCAGTGCACTGCCCACCACTGATATATATACGGTGGCACAGCATCTTGTTGCAAATTGAAAAAAAAAAATATTTTTTATTATTGCAGTTGCCTGGGCTGCCAGTGACTGTCAGGTCCACAGAGTGTACTGTGCCCACTGTAGTGCCACTGCGTGCCCACCAACCACTGATATATATACGGTGGCACAGCAGCTTGCAAAGTAAAAATATATATATTTTTTTTATAATTGCAGTTGCCTGGGTGCCAGTGACTGTCAGGTCCACAGAGTGTACTGTGCCCACTGCAGTGCCACTGCCCACCCACCACTGATATATACGGTGGCAGGCATGACTTTTTTTGGATTAGTGTCGGGGGGGGGGTGTAAAAAGCGTACCTGTGAAGTTTCAGCTCCGTAGCATGTCCAGAACCAGAAAAAAAAGATCATATAGGTGTAAAAGGGGTTCCCACCATCCCTGCTCTACTGAAAAATGATCTTTTTTTTCTGGTTCTGGACATGCTACAGAGCTGAAACTTCACAGGTACACCTTTTAGACCCCCTAGACACTAAATCACACAAAAAAGTTCTTAAAAATTGTCATGTTTGATAGAGAGCCAATTATTGGAAAAAAACTTAAAAAAAAAAAAAAATTCTTTGGATTTATTGTCTGGGGGGTCTAAAAAGTGTACCTGTGAAGTTTCAGCTCTGTAGCATGTCCAGAACCAGAAAAAAAATAGAATTAGGGTTAGGGTCAGGGCTAAGGTTAGGGTTATTTTTAGTGCTTAGGGTTAGAGGGTTAGAGTTAGAGGGGTAGGGGTAGGGCTACTAACTCTAACCCTAAGTATCTCACCGTAACCCTAACCCTAGCCCCTAACACTAAACCTAACCCTAACCCTCTAACCATAACCCTAACCCTCTAACCTTAACCCTAACCCTCTAAGCCTAGCCATAAAAATAACCCTAGCCCTAACCCTAACCCTAGCCCTAAGCCTAACCCTAATTTGTATTTTTTTCTTGTTCTGGACATGCTACAGAGCTGAAACTTCACAGGTACACATTTTAGACCCCCCAGATGCTAAATCCAAAGAAATTTTTTATTTTTTTTTTAATTTTTCCAATAATTGGCTCTCTAACAAAAAATTACAATTTTTAAGAACTTTTTTTGTGTGATTCAGTGTCTGGGGGTCTAAAAAGTGTACCTGTGAAGTTTCAGCTCTGTAGCATGTCCAGAACCAGAAAAAAAAATAGAATTAGGGTTAGGGCTAGGGTTAGGGCTATTTTTAGTGCTTAGGGTTAGACGGTTAGGGGTAGGGTTACTAACTCTAACCCTAAGTATCTCACCGTAACCCTAACCCTAGCCCCTAACACTAAACCTAACCCTAACCCTTAAAGCCCAGTTCCTGTCCCATTTTGGTCGGTTCTGGTCTGTTTGCGGTTGTTTGTGGTGCGTTAAACGGGGAGTTTGGTCTGTCACTGTGAAGCGGGCGTAACCCTTATACTACCTGATCGATACAACATCATACCTGATCGTATACACACACTGGATGTTTTAAAGCACGTTATTCCAAACAATTTAGGAATGTTAGGTGATTTATGCCCTTTATGGAATAAAACCCGACTCTGCGTCAACTACGTAATTTTCCATGGGAGTTTTGCCATGGATCCCCCTCCGGCATGCCACAGTCCAGATGTTTGTCCCCTTGAAACAACTTTTCCATTACTATTGTGGCCAGAAAGAGTCCCTGTGGGTTTTAAAATTCGCCTGCCTATTAAAGTCTATGGCGGTTTGAAATGTTCGCCGGTTCGCGAACATTCGCAGATGTTCGCGTTCGCCGTTCGCGAACGGCGAATTTTATGTTCGCGACATCACTATTGGTTAACATCCAAGCTCTCTTTTGTACGTTAAGCCACATTAAGCTCCCCAAAAAACAAGCTTAACCACTTGCCTACATTGCACTTTCACCCTCTTCCTGCCCAGACTGATTTTCAGCTTTCAGCGCTCTCACACTTTGAATGACAATTACTCAGTCATGCAACACTGTACCCATAAAAAAATTGTGTCCTTTTTTTCACACAAATAGAGCTTTCTTTTGATGGTATTTAATCACTACTGGGTTTTTTATTTTTTGTGCTATAAATAAAAAAAGACAGAAACAAAGAAAAATGTGTTTTTTCACAATATTTTCAGTCATAAAATTTAGCAAATGAGTAATTTTTCTTCACAAATTTTGGCCAAAATTTATACTGCTACTTATCTTTGGTAAAAATAACCCAAATAAGTATATATTATTTGGTCTTTGTGAAAGTTATAGAGTCCACAAGCTATGGTGCTATTCATTAAAAATTGATCACACTTGATCACACCTGATGTACTGAAGGCCTATCTCAATTCTTGAGACACTAAAAAGTCAGGAAAGTACAAATACCCCCCAAATTACCCCTTTTTGGAAAGTAGACATTCCAAGGTATTTAATAAGGGGCATGGTGAGTTTTTTGAAGTTGTAATTTTTTCCCACAACTCTTTGCAAAATGAAGATTTTTTTTTTTTTTTTTTTTTTACAAATTGACGTATTAACAGGTTATTTCTCTCACACAGCATATGTATACTTGCAACTACACCCCAAAACACATTCTACTACTCCTCCTGAGTATGGCGATACCACATGTGTGAGACTTTTTCACAGCCTGGCCACATACAGAGGCCTAACATCCAAGTAGTACCGTCCGGCATTCTAGGAGCACAAATTACACATATAATTTCCTGACAACCTATCACACTTTTGAAGACCCTGGAGCACCAGGACAATGGAAACCCCCATAAAATGACCCCATTTTGGAAAGCAAACAGCCCAACGTATAATTTTTGAGGCATAATGAGTCTTTTGAACTTTTCATTTTCTTTCCACAGTTTCCAAAAACTTGTGGAAAAAAATGACAACTAGGGCTGGGCAAAAAATCGATTAAATCGATAAATCGATTTTTTAGTGTAAAACGATTTTTTTTTTCAAACTCGAGTTTTTTGCCACTATAGTTTTTTCCATAGCGCGATATAAGCCAGCCCCCGCCCCGCGTAAGCATAGACAGTACACACACACTAGAGGTCACTCAGGGACCCCCATGGCCTGCATGCGGGACACTTACCTGTACAGGCGGGCCGCCCTGGGCTCCAGCCAGCTCCTAGTCCGCTGCACAGCTAGGCCACAACACAACGAGAACTCCCCAGTAAGACCACCGCCGCTGCCATCTCTGCTCTGAGTCTACGAAGGAACGAGCCAATCAGCTGCCACCGCCAGGCCTGGATGTGACGTCAGCTGCCGGGAGAGGAAGCGGGCGATGTGTCTGAGGGGAGGCGGGGTTATACCTGTACAGGGGCTGTGATAGGTACAGACAGAGACTTGCCACACCTGTCCAGACATAGAGCCAGACACAGATCCTCTTGAATGGTGGAAGCTGCATCAGCCCAACATTCCAAGGCTAAGCTTACTGGCTAAAAAAATATACAGTGGGTACGGAAAGTATTCAGACCCCCTTAAATGTTTCACTCTTTGTTATATTGCAGCCATTTGCTAAAATCATTTAAGTTAATTCTTCTTCCTCATGAATGTACACATAGCACCCCATACTGACAGAAAAACACAGAATTGTTGACATTGTTGCAGATTTATTAAAAAAGAAAAACTGAAATATCACATGGTCCTAAGTATTCAGACCCTTTGCTCAGTATTTAGTAGAAGCCCCCTTTTGATCTAATACAGCCAGGAGTCTTTTTGGGAAAGATGCAACAAGTCTTTCACACCTGGATTTGGGGATCCTCTGCCATTCCTCCTTGCAGATCCACTCCAGTTCTGTCAGGTTGGATGGTAAACGTTGGTGGACAGACATTTTTAGGTCTCTCCAGAGATGCTCAATTGGGTTTAAGTCAGGGCTCTGGCTGGGCCATTCAAGAACAGTCACGGAGTTGTTGTGAAGCCACTCCTTCGTTATTTTAGCTGTGTGCTTAGGGTCATTGTCTTGTTGGAAGGTAAACCTTCGGCCCAGTCTGAGGTCCAGAGCACTCTGGAGAAGGTTTTTGTCCAGGATATCCCTGTACTTGGCCGCATTCATCTTTCCCTCGATTGCAACCAGTCGTCCTGTCCCTGCAGCTGAAAAACACCCCCACAGCATGATGCTGCCACCACCATGCTTCACTGTTGGGACTGTATTGGACAGGTGATGAGCAGTGCCTGGTTTTCTCCACACATACCACTTAGAATTAAGGCCAAAAAGTTCTATTTTGGTCTCATCAGACCAGAGAATCTTATTTCTCACCATCTTGGAGTCCTTCAGGTGTTTTTTAGCAAACTCCATGCGGGCTTTCATGTGTCTTACACTGAGGAGAGGCTTCCGTCGGACCACTCTGCCATAAAGCCCCGACTGGTGGAGGGCTGCAGTGATGGTTGACTTTCTACAACTTTCTCCCATCTCCTGACTGCATCTCTGGAGCTCAGCCACAGTGATCTTTGGGTTCTTCTTTACCTCTCTCACCAAGGCTCTTCTCCCCCGATAGCTCAGTTTGGCAGGACGGCCAGCTCTAGGAAGGGTTCTGGTCGTCCCAAACGTCTTCCATTTGAGGATTATGGAGGCCACTGTGCTCTTAGGAACCTTAAGTGCAGCAGAAATCTTTTTGTAACCTTGGCCAGATCTGTGCCTTGCCACAATTCTGTCTCTGAGCTCTTCAGGCAGTTCCTTTGACCTCATGATTCTCATTTGCTCTGACATGCATTGTGATCTGGAAGGTCTTATATAGACAGGAGTGTGGCTTTCCTAATCAAGTCCAATCAGTATAATCAAACACAGCTGGACTCAAATGAAGGTGTAGAACCATCTCAAGGATGATCAGAAGAAATGGAAAGCACCTGAGTTAAATATATGAGTGTCACAGCAAAGGGTCTGAATACTTAGGACCATGTGATATTTCAGTTTTTCTTTTTTAATAAATCTGCAACAATGTCAACAATTCTGTGTTTTTCTGTCAGTATGGGGTGCTATGTGTACATTCATGAGGAAGAAGAATGAACTTAAATTTTTCACTCTTTGTTATATTGCAGCCATTTGCTAAAATCATTTAAGGGGGTCTGAATACTTTCCGTACCCACTGTATCTTTCTATTCCAGCCACTAGTGCCCCCCTCAGAGAGGGTATTTAGTGTGGGTGGGGGAAAAGTTACCTACAACCGGGCCTGCTTTAAGCCAGATGTTGTGGACAGGCTCATCTTTCTTGCAAAAAATGTTTAGAATGAGCATGCACAATGTTTCAGAGATCTAACAAGCACGTGTTTTGTTGTTATAGATAAAAGTTTACATTTGTTCACTCTTTGAGCAGGCTATATGTCTGCCACAGGCATGTTTCATTTTTTATATTCACAGTTCACACTATACTGAGAAGAGTTTATTTTTTTAATTGTAATGTTATATGTTACAAATTTTGTAATTATCTGATTTCTTGAACAGAAAATTTAAGCTACTGTGAAGTTGTTGCACTTTTGCTTAAACCTGGGTTTACTTTACTTTTTGTTTTGGGATTCTACGCATTTTAACTCTTGAGGACAATCATAGCAATAAAGTTGCACTTTTGACACTATATCTGATGTCTGCAGTCAGTTTTTAAGTGGATTGAAAAAAAAAATAAAAAATCGAAAATCGAATCGAAACTCAAATTTTTCTTTAAAAATCAAAGATTTTTTTTAGGCAAAATCGCCCAGCCCTAATGACAACACATTTTTTTTTACACAAAGCTGTCTATTTATGCAATATTTCTAACACATAGCATGTACATAGCAAAAATTGCACCCCAAAATACATTCTGCTATTCCTCCTGAGTATAGCGATACCACATGTGTAACACTTTTTCACAGCCTGGCCACATACATATGCCTAACATCCAAGTAGCCCTTTTTTTGCTAGAAAACTACTTGGAACCTCCAAACATTATATATTTTTTTTTTAGCAGAGACCCTAAAGAATAAAATGGAGATCGTTGCAATATTTTTATCACACCATATTTGCGCAGCAGTCTTCCAAATGCAATTTTTTTGAAAAAAAATTCACTTTTTTGAACTAAAAAATAAGAAAACAGTAAATTTAGCCCAATTTTTTTCCATAATGTGAAAGATAATGTTACGCTGAGTAATTAGATACCCAACATGTCATGCTTCAAAATTGCACATGCTCACAGAATGGCACCAAACATTGGTACTTAAAAATCCCCATAGGCAACAATTTAAAAATTTCTGCAGGTTACCAGCTTAGAGTTACAGAGGAGGTCTAGGGCTCAAATTATTGCTCTCGCTCTAACGATCGCGGAGATACCTCACATGTATGGTTTGAACACCGTTTACATATGTGGGCGGGACTTGCATATGCGTTTGCTTCTGCGCGCGAGCTAACGGGGACAGGGCGCTTTAATTTTTTTTCCTATTTATTTTATTTTTTTTTTTTTTTTTAAACTGTGTAAAAATAAAAAAATGTTTTGATCATTTTTATTCCTATTACAAGGAATGTAAACATCCCTTGTAATAGAAATAGGCATGACAGGTCCTCTTTATTGTGAGATCTGGGGTCAAAAAGACCTCACACCTCACAACTACACTAAAAAAGAAAAAAAAAAAAAATTGTTGAAAAAGGAAAGAAAAAAAAAAAACGGTCCTTTAAACCGGTTGCTAGGCAACGACTTTTGACGTAGCTCCGGTCCTCCAAAACCATAGAGTCCAGTGAGGGCCATCTTGCCCTCACTCGACTTCCTGTCTCTGAGGATCCGGGACCGGATAGTTTTCCCCGCTGCCGGCGGGTCCGGTTAGCTGGGAAAACGTCTGGGATGCGGCGGGAGGGGGGGGGGCACCTCTTCCCCTGCACCGTAAGGGTAATTTTGCGGAGAATCCGCCACTGGGACCACCCTTATCTGAAAGCCGACCGCCCGCCGTTTAAAAAAATACCGGGGTTATGGCAGCTATCTGCTGCCATAACCCCAGTATTTAGCTTTTAATGGCCGACGCATATAGTCGTTAGGCGGTCGGTAAGTGGTTGCATGTATGTAGCAAACAGGTGACGATGACTGATGGGGTGACAGGTGACGATGACTGATGGGGTGACAGGTGACGATGACTGATGGGGTGACAGATGACAATGACTGATGGGGTGACAGGTGACGATGACTGATGGGGTGACAGGTGACGATGACTGATGGGGTGACAGATGACAATGACTGATGGGGTGACAGGTGACGATGATTGATGGGGTGACAGATGACAATCACTGACGGGGTGACAAGTGATGATTGATGGGGTGACAAGTGACGATCACTGATGGGGTGACAAGTGACGATGATTGGGTGACAGATGACGATGACTGATGGGGTGACAGGTGACGGTGATTGATGGGGGTGACAGGTGACGGTCACTGATGGGTGACAGGTGGCGGGCGATGGTGCACGGTGGTACTGATGGCAGTCTCTGGTGACCGGTGAACTTTAGGCTACATTCACATGTGAGCGTAGCGATCGCGGGCAGAATCACTGCGATTCTGCCCGTGATCCAGAAATCATTGCAAATCGCGGGGCGCCTGTGCATTGCCCGTGATTTGCAATAGCACCCCAAACGCTGTGCGATGTTGCTGCGATTTCTGCCTGCCGAATCGCGGTAACATCGCGCAAACAACGCATGACGCCCCAAAGAAGCTCTTGTACCTTTTTTGGGTGTCATGCGATGTTTGCGTGATGTTACCGCGATTCGGCAGGCGGAAATGGCGGCAACATTACACAGCGTTTGGGGTGCTATTGCAAATCACGGGCAACGCACAGGCGTCCCTCGATTTGCAATGATTTCCGGATCGCGGGCAGAATCGCGGTGATTCTGCCTGCGATTGCTACGCTCACATGTGAACGTTATGGGTGTCAATTTCTGGGCACTGTTGGGTGACAGGTGACATTGGGGGGGGGGGGCTGAGGACTGTGTGGGGACATTTATTTCTGTGCTTTTACATTGTGACAGGTACACAGAGCAGTAACTCACTAGCTCTTCTCCCTTCACACAGTTTCCAGTGTGAGGACAGCAGAGCTAGAAATAGTAACAGTGAGTTACTGCTCTTTGTTTACATTTTGTGATCGGCTGTGAATGGATTCACAGCCGATCACATTGTTTACTACTGCCGGTGACGTTTACTGTCACTGACAGTGACTAGCTGTGTTCCTACGGAACACAGTGCCACCGACATGACCGCGCTGCGCGCTCCCGATCGCGCATGGGCGGTCATCTTGTGGGCGCCTCCATTGTGATCGGCTGTGTCATTGGAACATAGCCGATCACGTGGGAAACAGCCACGCCCATTGGCTGTTTCCCCCTGCCGGTGACGGGGGGGTGTCCCGGGGACACCCCGACACCGGCAGTGCAGGGCGGCGCGCACGCGATCGCGCGCCTGCCCTGCTTAAAGTGCCAATGGTCGCTCCGCTGTCATATGACGGCGGGCGGCAAGCGGTTAAAGTGGAGTTCCACCCATTTTAATAAGTTTAGATGTATGTAATCCACTTAAAAAGTAATTTCCTTGCATAAGAAATACTTTTACCAATGGAAACAATTTTTTTTTTATCTTCTTTATTGATCCTCACTTCCGGGTCCGGCTGCCTATAGGTGATTACGTCATTCGGCGATTCGCAAGGGCTGCTGGGATGTATCCCAGCAGCCCTTGCGAATCGCCTAGTGACAAAATCTCGCATTATTACACCGTCACCAGCTGTACTCGGATGTATTGCATTGAGTCCGTGCTCCGCCCCGACTCCCCCCCCGCCTCCTGAGCTCTAGGGCAGTGGTCCTCAACTCCGGTCCTCAGGGCCCACTAACAGGCCAGATTTTAAGTATTACCTTGGGGAGATGCAGACTAGAGTACTGCAATCACTAAGCAGCAAATGATATCACCTGGGATGTATTTCAGTTTTCTTGCAAACCTGGCCTGTTAGTGGGCCCTGTAGGCCAGGGTTGAGGACCACTGCTGCTTTGAGTCCGTGCTCCGCCCCACCTCTGCCCCGCCTCCTCTCAGTAAGCACAGACTGAAAGAATTACATCCCGTAGAGCTCACTGAGAGGAGGCGGGCAAAGGGGGGCGGAGCAAAGACTAAATGCAATACATCCGAGTACAGCTGGTGCCGGTGTAATAATGCGAGATTTTGTCACTAGACGAATGACATAATCGCCTATAGGTGGCCAGACCCGGAAGTGAGGATCAATAAAGAAGATAAAAAGGTATTTCCTTGCAGAAAAATAAAATAAAATAGTTTCCATTGGTAAAAGTATTTTTTATGGGGATTACATACATCTGAACTTAATAAAATGGGTGGAACTCCACTTTAATGTCCCTAGTTAGCCTCCTGGAAGACCAAAATACATGAAACTTCTAGGATAAATTACGAAAGTTAATTGCCCTGAAACTTTGCACGGACTAAATTGTTGATTATGGTTTAGGCACTTTATTACACATTAAGCCATTTTCACATTTAATGTTTTAGTATGTCCCTGGCCTGCCCTAGAAGCGACGTGGAGAAATGCACACTACCGCACGTAATTCCCAATGTTGTGAACAGATCCTTAAGATGGTCATACATTATACAATCTTCTTGTACAATCTAAAGATTTACCTTTATTGGTGTAGGGCCTGCCTTATTAGGAAACAAATTGATAGTGCGGTTTAGATTTGACGTCATATTTATACGTTTTTCGTAAATCTAAATTAATATTGTATAATAGGGTCGAATGATGTATGGTCAGCATAAATCTGGACGATGCACAGTTTGATTTCTTGAACTTATTTATTGAGCAGTGAGCTTTCTGTAATCTCCTCCCAGTCTCCCCCCAAAAACTGTGCAATGGAGGGTGTTGCAAACATGCACGTGTAATCATGCTACCTGCATAAGGCGGTGCAATTATTTTGCATTGGCGGCCCTATTTGTGACAAAAACATGAAAGTAGCTCATATAGCCTTTTGAGCATCGATTGTTGTGCTTTTTTTTTTAAATGCACGTTGTGACACTTTTTTTTTTTAGAAATATGCATGTACGCTTGCTGCATTTGGAGAGTAATTAACAATAAATGTCACTGCAAGCGTGACACACTTCTTGCGCTTTTTTTTTTTTTCAAATGGGGCAAAAATTTGCAATTTGGTGCACTTGTAAAAAATGTCCAGGTCTGAATGGGGCTTTATTGTTAATGGCACCCCCACATATCTGCAAACACACACATAGCAAAACACAGCGAAGCGCACGGTGACGCAACTGCTATTTCTGAAAAGGAGCAGTCTATTCTTCTGCCACGTAGGGAAGCCCATGGAAATGAATGGTGTGCCCTAGAAGCGATGCTCAGACACGCACAGAACCACACGCTTGCTCCAATGTTGTGAACAGAACGTTCAGCTCTAGGCTTTGTGAGGCCTTAGGCAGAATTTAGACATGAGGCCCCACTCACCCCCTTCGCAGAGGTTAAGGAAGAAACCCAAGGCCGAGCATCTAATTACTGCTGCTTGTGTGGGTGGGATGTGTACTGTGGAATACACATGGGATGAATAGGAGAGGGATGGGACTGGGAACCATGGGGTAGGGGAGAAAGAGGAGGGGGTAAAAAGGGGGGGAGTGGGTAAATGATGAGGGATGGGTAGAGGAGAACTGGAGTGAAACTGAGGGATCGTGGTCTGTATAGTAATAAAAAAAAAAAGAAAGATTTGTGCTTGCATGAGGGGGAAAGACAGACAGACAGGGGGACAGACGGACAGACTGGGGGACAGATGGACAGACTGGGGGACAGATGGACAGACTGGGGGACAGATGGACAGATGGGCAGACTGGGGGACAGATGGGCAGACTGGGGGACAGATGGGCAGACTGGGGGACAGACGGGGACAGATGGGCAGACTGGGGGACAGATGGGCAGACTGGGGGACAGATGGGCAGACTGGGGGGGCAGATGGGCAGACTGGGGGACAGACGGGGACAGATGGGCAGACTGGGGGACAGATGGGCAGACAGGGGGACAGATGGACAGACAGGGGGACAGATGGACAGACTGGCAGGGGGACAGATGGACAGACTGGCAGGGGGACAGATGGACAGACTGGGGGACAGATGGACAGACAGGGGGACAGATGGACAGACAGGGGGACAGATGGACAGACAGGGGGACAGATGGACTGATGGGCAGACTGGGGGACAGATGGACAGACTGGGGGACAGATGGACAGACAGATGGACAGACTGGGGGACAGATGGGCAGACTGGGGGACAGATGGGCAGACAGGGGGACAGATGGACAGACTGGGGGACAGATGGACAGACTGGGGGACAGATGGGCAGACTGGGGGACAGATGGGCAGACTGGGGGACAGATGGACAGACTGGGGGACAGATGAACAGACAGGGGGACAGATGGACAGACTGGGGGACAGATGGGCAGACTGGGGGACAGATGGGCAGACTGGGGGACAGATGGGCAGACTGGGGGACAGATGGACAGACTGGGGGACAGATGGGCAGACTGGGGGACAGATGGACAGACTGGGGGACAGATGAACAGACAGGGGGACAGATGGACAGACTGGGGGACAGATGGACAGACTGGGGGGACAGATGGACAGACTGGGGGGGCAGATGGACAGACTGGGGGACAGATGGACAGACTGGGGGGACAGATGGACAGACTGGGGGACAGATGGACAGACTGGGGGGGGACAGATGGACAGACTGGGGGACAGATGGACAGACTGGGGGACAGATGGACAGACTGGGGGACAGATGGACAGACTGGGGGACAGATGGACAGACTGGGGGACAGATGGGCAGACAGGGGGACAGATGGACAGACTGGGGGGACAGACTGGGGGGACAGATGGACAGACTGGGGGGACAGATGGACAGACTGGGGGGACAGATGGACAGACTGGGGGGACAGATGGACAGACTGGGGGGGACAGATGGACAGACTGGGGGGGACAGATGGACAGACAGGGGGACAGATGGACAGACTGGGGGGACAGATGGACAGATAAGAAAAGAAAGAATGGAATGGAAAGAGATGGAGGAAGGGTGCCCCCTAGATCAGAGTACTCACTGGAAGGGATGGATGGATGGAGGGATCAGGATTCAGGCACCATCTTTCCTCTTCTTGTTCCTGGTCTGCAAATTCTTCCCGCCCATACCTCATCTTCTGAGATGAAAACTGTCGGGGAGTGTGGGCGGGGCAAGCACAGGTGGAGAGGTCGGGAGGAGGAGCAGAAGCAGCTCTTTCTCCTCCTCCGTCTGTGGTCTGTGAGGGAGAAGTGTCAGCGCTGCGGCTCCAGTATTTGGCTGTGATCAGGAGATGTCAGTGAGCTCCCATTCCGCGGTGAGCTGCTCCTGATCACAGCCCCGAATCATAGCAGATTCTCCTGCTTACAGACTGGCCGGGACTCGGAGTCGGGACTGTACTGATGGCAGGGAGATCCCTGCTGCCAGCCTCAGAGGCGGCTCTGTAAATCGGCATATTAGGCGGCCGCGAGGCCCCTGTGAGTGCAAGGCCTTCGGCGACCGCCTAATTTGCCTAATTAGAGAGCCGCCTCTGCTCTCCTGTATTATGCAGTGACCTTTCCGTCACCTCCTTCTAGCCTCCCTCTGTTGTGATTTAATAACAATGTAACTATATGTCCAGTGATCCGGAGCCGTGAAGGCTGCTCAACAGCGCAGCTGCAGGTTACTTTGGTAATGACATTATCTCTGGATAGTTTGTAGAGCAAGTCCATCAGCACTGGTGGTGAAGTTGAAAGCTGCTCAGCAGCGCCACAGAAGGTTTCTCTGGAATCTGGAAATGACAGGCTATGAAAGCAATATGACCATCTCTGTCTAAATCTATTGATAACATCAAATTTCACAGCTATAAACTGATATTAAACATTATTACGTTTCTGTTAACGTTTGCTTAGGAGATTTTAATCCATCTCATTTTTTTGATGGAGCACCTTCGTTTTTGTGGTTTATTTATATATATATATATATATATATATATATATATATATATATATATATATACAGGGCTCAAAATTTCAAGTCCTGAGCTACTAGTCAGATCTTAAGAGTTACTCGCCACTTGTTGCCCCACCCAAACCCTACCCTGCTCCGCCCCTAAACACGCCCTCGTAAAATATCTCATAAAATTACACTGTTAAACATTTGTATTCAGAATTAAGTTACAAAAATAATTAACAACAACTTTAACAGTATCAATGTTAGCACACCTCCAAACTCCCCTCTCCAGCACACCTAGGCCTCCAATCCCTCCCCTCTCCCAATCAAGCGCATTTATGCTTTCAATATTTCCCCAATCCGTCATACATATGCCTCCAATTCCACCATACTTATGCCTCCAATTCCACCCCTCCTCCCTCCCAACTATCATACGAATATGATAGATTGGGGGGTGGAATTGAAGGCATAAGTGTGATAGATTGGGGGGGGGGGGCGGAATTGGAGGCATAGGTATGATGGATTTGGCAGGAGGGGGGTGGAATTGGAGGCATATATGTATGATAGTTTGGGGGAGGGGTGGAATTGGAGGCATAGGATCGATAGATTGGGGAGGGGGGAGCATGGGGAGGGGGGAGCAGAATTGGAGGCATAGGTAAAATGGATTGGGGGGGGGGGGAGGTAGAATTGGAGGCAAAGGTATGATTCAGATCTTGATGAAGATTACATCAGGTGGCATCCGGTGATGTGAGTAAAACTTGAAGGTATATCATATCATAAATCTTCTGGCTAAAGCAAAAGCATAGAGGCACAGCAGTGATGAGACCTCAAAACTCTACTCATCCCCCACATCTGGCATTGTGTATGGAAGTATTTTGATTCCACTTTAAAGCAGGAGGGTATAAAACAGAGTCCAGATAGATGACTACTTTTGGAGGCTGTGTTCCTCAAAAGCTTGTATTGGAGTGGAGACTGTGGATCTTTGGCCAGATATAGGGGTGGTGAGGAGGTCAAGCATGTAAAGCACAGTCTCAGCCATTGCTTAACCACCTCCCACCCAGGCCATAGTACATATACGGCCGGGTGGGAGTCTCGTCCTTCTGAATGGACATTCCGGAACGTCCTTCAGAAGGAGCGAGATCGCGCCGCCGCGGGCACGCGCAGCGGCGCGATCTCGATGTGCCTGTGTCCCTCGGACACAGCGCAACAAGATGCGTCAGAAGGGCCCTGTGATTGGCCCTCCTGATCACATGACGGCTGTGTCCAATCACAGCCGTCATGCAATGTAAATACAGCCGTTGTAACGGCTTCGATCTCTTCTCCTCCCTGACAGATCCTGTCAGGGAGGAGAAGAAGAGGATCGATACTGGAGCTGGGGTGATCAGTGAGTATTTCTAAGTACTCACTGATCACAGGGGGGGTCTGTGCTGGTAATCAGATGATTGATTACCAGTGCAGCCCTGGGGGAAGGGGATGCCACTAGAGCCACCAGGGATGCCCACCCATGACCACCAGGGATGCCCACCATGGCCACCAGGGATGGCAAACAGCCTGCCAGTAGTGCCCTCCTATCAGTGCTGCCCACCAATGCCATATATCAGTGCTGCCCACCAGTGCCCGTTATTGCCATCCACCAGTGCTGCCCACCAGTGCCCATTATTGCCCACCAGTGCTGCCTATCAGTGCCCATCAGTGCCCCCCATCAGTGCCCATCAGTGCCCCCCATCAGTGCCAATCAGTGCCCATCAGTGCCACCTATCAGTGCCCACCAGTGCCCATCAGTGCCGCCGATCAGTGCCCATCAGTGCTGCCTATCAGTGCCCATCAGCACTGCCTATCAGTGCCCACCAATGCTACATATCAGTGCTATCTATCAGTGCCACATATCAGTGTCCATCAGTGCTGCATATCAGTGCTACCTATCAGTGCCCATCAGTGCTGCATATCAGTGCCACCCCATCAGTGTCTCCTCATCAGTGCCTGTCAGTGCGGCATCATCAGTGCTCATCAGTGCAGGAAAAACGTATCTATTCACAAAATTTTATAACCTAAACAAAAAAACTTTTTTTTTTTTTCAAACTTTTCTGTCTTTTTTTATTTGTGCACCAAAAAAGAAAAAACCTGGCAGTGATCAAATACCACCAAAAGAAAGCTCTATTTGTGGGGAAAAAATGACACAAATTTGGTTTAGGTACAATGTTGCATGACCGCGCAATTGTCATTCAAAATGCAACAGCGCTAAAAGATGAAAATTGGTCTGGGAAGGAAGGGGGTTTAAGTGCCCAGTATTGAGGTAGTTAATAAGCCATAAGGGTGTCTCAAACTGACTCACAGAAACTTTATCCAGAATTCACCAGCGGTGCAGCTGAAATGAAGTAAATGCCCCAGTGTGTAGAAGAAAGGCAGATGCTGTGTCTAGATTCAGTGTTGCAGCGGGAGCGGTAACGATACCGGCAATTGCGGTGGTGTGTAGGTCCGGGCAGGAAGCGGGAGGCAGAAGGCAGAGCCGGAGGCGAGGCTGCGTGTGACGTCATACAGAGAATGCAGGCTGCGCTGTGAACGGCGGCGGCGGGCACTGGGCTCTCACTACATTCCCCATACAGCACAGCCCTATTTCTTACTCGCATTCCTCCTCATTCCACTCGCAAAATGCGAGAAGGCGAGTGGAATTTTTTAGGGCTGTATATATATAAATATATATATATATATATATATATATATATATATATATATATATATATACACACACACACACACACACACACACACACACACACACACGATTGTTTTTGTTGCAGGTGCGACGGAGCATAGCTGCTCTCTTCTGCGATGATGCACGTTTACACACATTTAAATGCAGAAAAGCGCTCTGTGATGCAATATCTATTTCTCACAAGGGTCAGGGCCTTCTGACACATAGGGAACTCCTTTGAAATTAATGGTCTGCCCTAAAAGCAACATGCAGAAATGCACACCACCACACACAAGCTCCAATTGTATGAACAGATTCTTAAGCTGGCCGTACACTATACAACTTTCTTGCTCAATCTGGCCACTTTCTCACTTGTGCGACCTAAAAGTCGTGTGGTTTTGCCACATCAAAGTCAGAACAAAGTAGTGCAGGGATTACTTTGAAGTTACACAGATATGCACCGTACTAATTGCAAATCATGGGGTGTCATGCGACTTGGCAGTCCCGAATCACAGGAAAAGTACCACAAGTGTGAAAGGGGCCTTAGACTAACCCTTCAGCTGTGTATTGCAAGGGCCTTCCTGGTTGGATACAAATTGAAAGTGTTGTTTAGGTACGACCTTTTAATATATGTTTTTTGTTAAATCTAGAACCCCTTTCGCACTAATGCGACTTTGGACTGCAAAGTCGCATGACAAGTTGTACTCCATGATTTCCAATGAGTACTGTTCATATTTGTGCGACTTCAAGTCACAACAGCTTCAAAGTAGTCCCTCTGCATTACTGTGGAATGATTTTAATGCGTTTTGTGGTCCATAGACATAGGCATTGCTTTAAGTCCAGTGACAATCGCGGTAAAATCGTGTCAAAATCGCACAACTTTTGGGTCCCATAAGTGTGAAAGGGGCCTAAAGGTAAATTGTACAATATGATTGTATCATGTATGAGTGGTTTAGGATTAGAAGATGCACTACTGGATTTCTTAGTCTTTTTTATTAAGCAGTTACCTTTCTGTAACCTCCTTCTAGTCTCCCCCAAGAATTATGAGATGGCAGGTGTTGCGATTATGCGCATGTTTTCACATTACGTGCATAAGGCGGTGCTATTATATTGCATGGGCAGTCCTATGTGAGACAAAAGCACCAAAGTGGCTCATATAGCCTTTTGAGCATCGAGTGTTGCGTTTTTTTTTTTTTTTTTCAAATGGATGTTGTGACACTTTAAAAAAAAAAAAAAAATCTCATGAACACTTGCCACGTTTGGAGAGTAATTATCAATGAATGTCACTGCCAGTGGGACACATTTTTCTGCACTTTTTTTCAAGTGCCAAAAAAATGACGCAATTTTGTGCACTTCTACAAAATGCCCAGGTCTGAATGGGGCCATATTTTTAATCGCACCCCCACATATCTGCGGACGCACACAATTCGAATGCAGCAAAGCACATGGTGACGCAATTGCTATTTCTGAAAAGGGTCAGTCCATTCTTCTGCCATGTAAATGAATAGTTTGCCCTAGAAGCGATGCCCAGACACGCACAGAACCACACGCATGCTCCAATGTTGTGAACAGAACGTTAAGCTGTCAATACATTATAAAATCTTCTTGTACAATCCTCTTAAGGCCCGAGCAGCGCGCCGCTACCTCGGAGCGGCCGCCACGGACTTCATAACATTGAAGTCTATGGCGGTCGCCTCCTGGTCGCCCCAAAGAAGCTCCGGACCCTTTTTCTAAGTCGGAGCGACTTGTGTCGCTCCTATTAGAACGGGTCCGCAGCTTCCCTATGGGAGTCGACCTACGGCGACCTGTGAGGCGACCAGGTCGCCTCACAGGTCGCCTTAGTGTGATCGGGGGCTTAGATGTACCTCCGACTGTGCAGTGCAAGGGCCTGCCTGATTGGATACCAATTGAATGTGTTGTTTAGGTTTCACCCGCTATTATGTGGTTTTGGTCAATCTAAAAGAAAAATTGTACAATGAGATTGTGCACGTTATAAAGTAAGCTAGGCATATACATCATACAGTCAGAATGTTTGCTCTCCTGTATGCAGTGACCTTTCCGTCACCTCCTTCTAGCCTCCCTCTGTTGTGATTTAATAACAATGTAACTATATGTCCAGTGATCCGGAGACGTGAAGGCTGCTCAACAGCGCAGCTGCAGGTTTTCTTTGGTAATGACACGTTCTGCAAACTATCCAGAGATAGAGTTCATGGGCACTGGTGGTGAAGTTGAAATCTGCACAGCAGATTACTTTGCTAATGACATGCTCTACAAACTATCCAGAGATAAAGTCCATCAGCACTGGTGGTGAAGTTGAAAGCTGCTCAGCAGCGCCACAGGAGGTTACTTTGGAAATGACAGGCTATGAAAGCAATATGACTATCTCTGTTTAAATCTATTGATAACATCAAATTTCACAGCTATAAACTGATATTAAACATTATTACGTTTCTGTAAATGTTTGCTTAGGAGATTTTAATCCATCTCATTTTTTGATTTAGCACCTTCATTTTGTGATCGCTCATTAACCACTTGCCGACCGCCGCACGACTATCTACGGCGGCGGTCAGCCCCTCACAGGCAAAGTGACGTAGGTCTACGTCGCTCGCCTGTGAGGGTTTAGGGAGCGAGCGCGCGCCGCCGGAGGCGCGCTCCCGCTCCCGCGTGGTCACGGACCCCCCCGCGCGTGTGACCGGCGGACCCGATCGCCGCCGGCCACTCTGCGATCGGCGGGGGAGAGGGAGAAAGTCAGGCAGCTTGTGTAAACAAGCTGCCTGTCATTCTCCTCTCTGTATGAGAGATGATCACATGGATCTACTATGTAGATCCATTGATCACTCTGCATACAGTTGAAGCCACAGCCAATCACAGTTAGAATCACGCCCCTAGGGACACACACAGCCCCTCCCTCTCAAATAAAGTTAACCCCTTCACTACCAGTGTATTTTTACAGTAACAGTGCATATATATAGCACTGATTACTGTAGAAATGTCACTGGTAACCCCAAAAGTGTCAAAAATGTCAATCAAGGGTCCGATCTGTCCGCCGCAATGTCGCAGTACCGCAAAAAAAATCGCAGATCGCCGCCATTACGCGTTAAAAAAAAAAAACAACAAAAATGACAAAAATCTTTCCCTTTGTTAGTAAACGCAATAACTTTTGCGCAAACCAATCAAAATACGCTTTTTGCGATTTTTTTTTACCAAACATAGGTAGCATAAAACAAATTGGCCGAAAATATTAAAAAATTTTGATTTTTACATTTTTTTTTGGGGGGAATTTCATATAAAAAAAAGGGAAAAATATTGCTATTTTTGCAAAATTTACGCTCTTTTTTTGTTTACAGCGCGTGATCAAAAAATCGCACAGGTGATCAAATACCGCCAAAAGAAAGCTCTGTTTGTGGGAAAAAAAGGACGCCAAATTCGTTTAGGTACAGCGTCGCACGACCGCGCAATTGTCCGTTAAAGTCACGCAGTGCCGAATCGCAAAATACCCTCTGGTCGTTTAGCAGCCAAATCCTCCGGGGCTTAAGTGGTTAACAGACGTAGTCAGGGGCAGACTGGTGACTTTCGGCCCAGGGGGCAAGTACAAACCAGAGGCCCATGGTGCAGCGACTCAGCCCCCCTTCCACTCTCCCTTTTCCCATCCTATTCCTGATCCCCATTCCAAGCTGAAGCCCTGCTCCAGATACTCTCTACCTACCAGGTGAATCCAGGTTCCTGACCTGGCCAGCAGGGGGCGGTTGGGGGGAGCTTGGACAGCTTGTTTGGGGCTGGCCGGGGGGAGGAGAGTCTCCAGTGGGGCGTGGAACGGGCCTCTGCTCAGACACAGTTTACACCATTCGTGCTGGAGGGAGGCCTGCGCTCTGTCCTTGTCTTCAATCCGCACTCAGTAGGGCAGTGGCAGGGACATTTTACTTCTCTTCACCAGAAATCCTTTAGACATGTCTGTGGCAGAAGTAGTGCAGCCATTTTACAGGGCACCAGAGTGGCCCAGGGGGCAATTGCCCCCCTGCCCCCTGGCCCAGTCCTCCCCTGGACGTAGTCCTCGGTGATTCAACACCCTCGGGTTATGCTGCCCTCTACAGGAGTAGGACTAGACAGGAAAGAAAACGTTCTGGCCACACCCTAGGGGCAGTCCCAGAGGGTATATCCTCTCACTTCCTGCTCTAGCAAATCAGTTTTTTTCTGTCTAGTCAGGAGTAAGGACCTAGATACCTTGCTGGGATCTTCGGTCCTGGCAGGATTTTTTTCTTAGAAAAGATTTTTTAGACAGCTTTTTTTCTCCAGTGTTCCTGTGAGATCTTCAAGCAAGAAAGCTGAACTGGGCGACGGGCTGGATGTTGAGATCCAGTGGTCACCCCAGTTCAGCCTACGAGCGCGTGCAGGCCATAGCTCCGCGCTGGGTCGGCCGCGACATAGTCCCACTGGACGGGGACTGACCCTGCGAGTTAAACGTCTCGCTGAAACGCCAAAGACCATGAGTCACGGCGTCCGTATTGGTCGACAGCCCTCCTACCTCGGTGGAGAGGGGTACTGTCAGGAGTTGGCGCCCGCCTGGTTCCGGTATGGTGAGTAGTATGTTCCCCCTTTCCCCCTGACGGGTCTTGTGGTGAACGCGGGCCCCTCTCTGTAATGGTAAGGATGGGTTCCCCTCTATCCTATAACATGTCACAGATCCCCCTAATTGAGTGTGATTTTTGTGTACAAGAAGCCAGGAGGCTTGGTTTGGGAGCTGACAATCTAATTGTAAAAAATGTGAAAATGATTGTAGTCAGTGGCAGTACTGGAACTTTACTGTGATAGTATAAGGTATCCTACCTGTCAGAAGTCACAGGGCGATGTCTATACATGTATACTGCATTCCAGATCATTCCTCCAGCTAAGCAGATGCCTCCCGACGGCCACGGACCGCATACGGCCCGCCAGGGTCCGGTACCGCCGACAATGCTGACCACCATGAGGGTGAAGGGTTGTGAGGCCGAGATCCTTCTGCAGACATGCCGCTATTCTGTGCAGGCCGCCGCCATTGTCTGGTAGATCGCACGAGGCCGCCATTTTGGTGTAGCCTCGTGTCTCCAGCATGGGGGCGGCCATGTTTGAGGTGACTCAAACACCTCATGGAGCCAGGGGGAGGCGCCGGCAGGTGTGTTAAGGGGCGGAGCCGCCTCCTTTACCCAGGAAATAGGGCCAAAGACTTGCTTCCTGTCTGTAACAAGACAAGCACTGAGCAAGCTGATGAAAACTTCTGTGCATCAGGGATGAGCCTTGGGGTCTCTCTCTCGGGTCCAAAAAGGCAGGTAACACTGAGGGGCGCTGTTGCGACTGGGGGACACAAAAAAAAAAAAAAAACGTTTTTTACTTTGTCATTTTTTGTCGCTGGCAAGTGTCTTGTATAATCATTGACCCCATGGGCGTAGGAACCGGGGGGGATGGGGGGGACACATCCCCCCCAGGAAAAAATGCGGGGGGGACAGGTATTGAGAAATCCCCCCCAGTTTGGTACTTGGAGCAGGGGCCCCCTGTATGTATATAGAGAGAGGAGAGCGGCAAGCGCAGCTGAGCTGAGACCGGAGCTCCCCCGATCCTCAGCGAGTTACACAAACACACAGGCAGCTGATCTCTCTCTCCAGCTGCCTGTGTGTGAGAGCAGAGATGAGCACTGAACCCGCCCCTCCCCCTTCCTGTGTGTTTCCTGTACAGTACACGGAGGAGAGGAGACGGGAACAGCTCTCTCCACTCTGCAACATCTGAATCTGAAGGTCTGTGATGATGATTATAACTAATATAATACTGTACTAACTTGCAAGGGGCGGTGTATGGTGCTATGGGGGTGGAGATGGAGGGGTGTGTAAAGCTAGGGGGGGGGGTGGAGATGATCATGGAGGGGTGTGTGAAGCAGGGGGGGGGGGTGTATGGAGACGGAGGGGTGTGTAAACTGGGGAGGGGGTGTATGTAAAATTCCTACCATCCCCCACCCACTGTCATCTTCATCCCCACTGTCATCTTCATCCCCACTGTCATCTTCATCCCCACTGTCATCTTCATCGTCATCTTCATCCCCACTGTCATCTTCATCCCCACTGTCATCTTCATCCCCACTGTCATCTTCCTACTATCCCACCCACTGTCATCTTCATCCCCACTGTCATCTTCCTACTATCCCACCCACTGTCATCTTCATCCCCACTGTCATCTTCCTACTATCCCACCCACTGTCATCTTCATCCCCACTGTCATCTTCATCCTCAGTCATCTTCATCCCCACTGTCATCTTCCTACTATCCCACCCACTGTCATCTTCATCCCCACTGTCATCTTCATCCCCACTGTCATCTTCATCCCCACTGTCATCTTCATCCCCACTGTCATCTTCATCCCCACTGTCATCTTCCTACTATCCCACCCACTGTCATCTTCATCCCCACTGTCCTCTTCCTACTATCCCACCCACAGTCATCTTCATCCCCACTGTCATCTTCATCCTCAGTCATCTTCATCCCCACTGTCCTCTTCCTACTATCCCACCCACAGTCATCTTCATCCTCAGTCATCTTCATCCCCACTGTCATCTTCCTACTATCCCACCCACTGTCATCTTCATCCCCACTGTCATCTTCCTACTATCCCACCCACAGTCATCTTCATCCCCACAGTCATCTTCATCCCCACAGTCATCTTCATCCCCACAGTCATCTTCATCCCCACAGTCATCTTCATCCCCACTGTCATCTTCATTCCCACTGTCATCTTCCTACTATCCCACCCGCAGTCCTCTTCATCCCCACTGTCATCTTCCTACTATCCCACCCACTGTCCTCTTCATCCCCACTGTCCTCTTCATCCCCACTGTCCTCTTCATCCCCACTGTCCTCTTCATCCCCACTGTCCTCTTCATCCCCACTGTCCTCTTCATCCCCACTGTCCTCTTCATCCCCACTGTCCTCTTCATCCCCACTGTCCTCTTCATCCCCACTGTCCTCTTCATCCCCACTGTCCTCTTCATCCCCACTGTCCTCTTCCTACTATCCCACCCACAGTCATCTTCATCCCCACAGTCATCTTCATCCCCACAGTCATCTTCATCCCCACAGTCATCTTCCTACTATCCCACCCACAGTCATCTTCATCCCCACAGTCATCTTCATCCCCACAGTCATCTTCATCCCCACAGTCATCTTCATCCCCACAGTCATCTTCCTACTATCCCACCCACAGTCATCTTCATCCCCACAGTCATCTTCATCCCCACAGTCATCTTCATCCCCACAGTCATCTTCATCCCCACAGTCATCTTCATCCCCACAGTCATCTTCATCCCCACAGTCATCTTCCTACTATCCCACCCACTGTCATCTTCATCCCCACTGTCATCTTCCTACTATCCCACCCACTGTCATCTTCATCCCCACTGTCATCTTCCTACTATCCCACCCACTGTCATCTTCCTACTATCCCACCCACTGTCATCTTCATCCTCACAGTCATCTTCATCCCCACTGTCCTCTTCCTACTATCCCACCCACTGTCATCTTCATCCCCACTGTCATCTTCCTACTATCCCACCCACTGTCATCTTCATCCCCACTGTCATCTTCCTACTATCCCACCCACAGTCATCTTCATCCTCACAGTCATCTTCATCCCCACTGTCATCTTCCTACTATCCCACCCACAGTCATCTTCATCCTCACAGTCATCTTCATCCCCACTGTCATCTTCCTACTATCCCACCCACTGTCATCTTCATCCTCACAGTCATCTTCATCCCCACTGTCATCTTCCTACTATCCCACCCACTGTCATCTTCATCCCCACTGTCCTCTTCCTACTATCCCACCCACAGTCATCTTCATCCCCACAGTCATCTTCATCCCCACAGTCATCTTCATCCTCACAGTCATCTTCATCCTCACAGTCATCTTCATCCCCACTGTCATCTTCCTACTATCCCACCCACTGTCATCTTCATCCCCACTGTCATCTTCCTACTATCCCACCCACTGTCATCTTCATCCCCACTGTCATCTTCCTACTATCCCACCCACTGCCATCTTCCTACTATCCCACCCACAGTCATCTTCATCCCCACTGTCATCTTCCTACTATCCCACCCACTGTCCTCTTCATCCCCACTGTCCTCTTCATCCCCACTGTCCTCTTCATCCCCACTGTCCTCTTCATCCCCACTGTCCTCTTCATCCCCACTGTCCTCTTCATCCCCACTGTCCTCTTCATCCCCACTGTCCTCTTCATCCCCACTGTCCTCTTCATCCCCACTGTCATCTTCCTACTATCCCACCCACTGTCCTCTTCATCCCCACAGTCATCTTCATCCCCACAGTCATCTTCATCCCCACAGTCATCTTCATCCCCACAGTCATCTTCATCCCCACAGTCATCTTCATCCCCACAGTCATCTTCATCCCCACAGTCATCTTCATCCCCACAGTCATCTTCACCCCCACAGTCATCTTCATTCCCACTGTCATCTTCCTACTATCCCACCCGCAGTCCTCTTCATCCCCACTGTCATCTTCATCCCCACTGTCATCTTCCTACTATCCCACCCACTGTCCTCTTCATCCCCACTGTCCTCTTCATCCCCACTGTCCTCTTCATCCCCACTGTCCTCTTCATCCCCACTGTCCTCTTCATCCCCACTGTCCTCTTCCTACTATCCCACCCACAGTCATCTTCATCCCCACAGTCATCTTCATCCCCACAGTCATCTTCCTACTATCCCACCCACAGTCATCTTCATCCCCACAGTCATCTTCATCCCCACAGTCATCTTCATCCCCACAGTCATCTTCATCCCCACAGTCATCTTCATCCCCACAGTCATCTTCCTACTATCCCACCCACAGTCATCTTCATCCCCACAGTCATCTTCATCCCCACAGTCATCTTCATCCCCACAGTCATCTTCATCCCCACAGTCATCTTCATCCCCACTGTCATCTTCATCCCCACTGTCATCTTCATCCCCACTGTCATCTTCATCCCCACTGTCATCTTCCTACTATCCCACCCACTGTCATCTTCCTACTATCCCACCCACTGTCATCTTCATCCCCACTGTCATCTTCATCCCCACTGTCATCTTCATCCCCACTGTCATCTTCCTACTATCCCACCCACTGTCATCTTCATCCCCACTGTCATCTTCCTACTATCCCACCCACAGTCATCTTCATCCTCACAGTCATCTTCATCCCCACTGTCATCTTCCTACTATCCCACCCACAGTCATCTTCATCCTCACAGTCATCTTCATCCCCACTGTCATCTTCCTACTATCCCACCCACTGTCATCTTCATCCTCACAGTCATCTTCATCCCCACTGTCATCTTCCTACTATCCCACCCACTGTCATCTTCATCCCCACTGTCCTCTTCCTACTATCCCACCCACAGTCATCTTCATCCCCACAGTCATCTTCATCCCCACAGTCATCTTCATCCCCACAGTCATCTTCATCCCCACAGTCATCTTCATCCCCACAGTCATCTTCATCCTCACAGTCATCTTCATCCCCACTGTCATCTTCCTACTATCCCACCCACTGTCATCTTCATCCCCACTGTCATCTTCCTACTATCCCACCCACTGTCATCTTCATCCCCACTGTCATCTTCCTACTATCCCACCCACTGTCATCTTCCTACTATCCCACCCACTGTCATCTTCCTACTATCCCACCCACAGTCATCTTCATCCCCACTGTCATCTTCCTACTATCCCACCCACTGTCCTCTTCATCCCCACTGTCCTCTTCATCCCCACTGTCCTCTTCATCCCCACTGTCCTCTTCATCCCCACTGTCCTCTTCATCCCCACTGTCATCTTCCTACTATCCCACCCACTGTCATCTTCATCCCCACTGTCATCTTCATCCCCACTGTCATCTTCATCCCCACTGTCATCTTCATCCCCACTGTCATCTTCCTACTATCCCACCCACTGTCATCTTCATCCCCACTGTCATCTTCCTACTATCCCACCCACTGTCATCTTCATCCTCACTGTCATCTTCATCCCCACTGTCATCTTCCTACTATCCCACCCACTGTCATCTTCATCCCCACTGTCATCTTCATCCCCACTGTCATCTTCATCCCCACTGTCATCTTCATCCCCACTGTCATCTTCATCCCCACTGTCATCTTCCTACTATCCCACCCACTGTCATCTTCATCCCCACTGTCTTCTTCCTACTATCCCACCCACTGTCATCTTCATCCCCACTGTCTTCTTCCTACTATCCCACCCACTGTCATCTTCATCCCCACTGTCTTCTTCCTACTATCCCACCCACTGTCATCTTCCTACTATCCCACCCACTGTCATCTTCATCCCCACTGTCATCTTCATCCTCGCAGTCATCTTCATCCCCACTGTCATCTTCCTACTATCCCACCCACTGTCATCTTCATCCCCACTGTCATCTTCCTACTATCCCACCCACAGTCATCTTCATCCCCACTGTCATCTTCATCCCCACTGTCATCTTCATCCCCACTGTCATCTTCATCCCCACTGTCATCTTCATCCCCACTGTCATCTTCCTACTATCCCACCCACTGTCATCTTCCTACTATCCCACCCACTGTCATCTTCATCCCCACTGTCCTCTTCCTACTATCCCACCTACAGTCCTCTTCATCCCCACAGTCATCTTCATCCCCACTGTCATCTTCCTACTATCCCACCCACTGTCATCTTCATCCCCACTGTCATCTTCCTACTATCCCACCCACTGTCATCTTCCTACTATCCCACCCACAGTCATCTTCATCCCCACTGTCATCTTCCTACTATCCCACCCACTGTCCTCTTCATCCCCACTGTCCTCTTCATCCCCACTGTCATCTTCCTACTATCCCACCCACAGTCATCTTCATCCCCACAGTCATCTTCATCCCCACTGTCATCTTCATCCCCACAGTCATCTTCCTACTATCCCACCCACTGTCATCTTCATCCCCACTGTCATCTTCATCCCCACTGTCATCTTCATCCCCACTGTCATCTTCATCCCCACTGTCATCTTCCTACTATCCCACCCACTGTCATCTTCATCCCCACTGTCATCTTCATCCCCACTGTCATCTTCATCCCCACTGTCATCTTCATCCCCACTGTCATCTTCATCCCCACTGTCATCTTCATACTATCCCACCCACTGTCATCTTCCTAGTATCCCACCCACTGTCATCTTCCTAGTATCCCACCCACTGTCATCTTCCTAGTATCCCACCCACTGTCATCTTCCTAGTATCCCACCCACTGTCATCTTCCTAGTATCCCACCCACTGTCATCTTCCTAGTATCCCACCCACTGTCATCTTCCTAGTATCCCACCCACTGTCATCTTCCTAGTATCCCACCCACTGTCATCTTCATCCCCACTGTCATCTTCCTACTATCCCACCCACTGTCATCTTCCTACTATCCCACCCACTGTCATCTTCCTACTATCCCACCCACTGTCATCTTCCTACTATCCCACCCACTGTCATCTTCCTACTATCCCACCCACTGTCATCTTCCTACTATCCCACCCACTGTCATCTTCCTACTATCCCACCCACTGTCATCTTCATCCCCACTGTCATCTTCCTACTATCCCACCCACTGTCATCTTCCTACTATCCCACCCACTGTCATCTTCCTACTATCCCACCCACTGTCATCTTCCTACTATCCCACCCACTGTCATCTTCCTACTATCCCACCCACTGTCATCTTCCTACTATCCCACCCACTGTCATCTTCATCCCCACTGTCATCTTCCTAGTATCCCACCCACTGTCATCTTCATCCCCACTGTCATCTTCATCCCCACTGTCATCTTCATCCCCACTGTCATCTTCATCCCCACTGTCATCTTCATCCCCACTGTCATCTTCATCCCCACTGTCATCTTCATCCCCACTGTCATCTTCATCCCCACTGTCATCTTCCTACTATCCCACCCACTGTCCTCTTCATCCCCACTGTCATCTTCCTACTATCCCACCCACTGTCCTCTTCATCTCCACTGTCCTCTTCATCCCCACTGTCATCTTCCTACTATCCCACCCACTGTCATCTTCATCCCCACTGTCCTCTTCATCCCCACTGTCCTCTTCATCCCCACTGTCCTCTTCATCCCCACTGTCCTCTTCATCCCCACTGTCCTCTTCATCCCCACTGTCCTCTTCATCCCCACTGTCATCTTCCTACTATCCCACCCACTGTCATCTTCATCCCCACTGTCATCTTCATCCCCACTGTCATCTTCATCCCCACTGTCATCTTCATCCCCACTGTCATCTTCCTACTATCCCACCCACTGTCCTCTTCATCCCCACTGTCATCTTCCTACTATCCCACCCACTGTCCTCTTCATCCCCACTGTCCTCTTCATCCCCACTGTCATCTTCCTACTATCCCACCCACTGTCCTCTTCATCCCCACTGTCCTCTTCATCCCCACTGTCCTCTTCATCCCCACTGTCCTCTTCATCCCCACTGTCCTCTTCATCCCCACTGTCCTCTTCATCCCCACTGTCCTCTTCATCCCCACTGTCATCTTCCTACTATCCCACCCACTGTCATCTTCATCCCCACTGTCATCTTCATCCCCACTGTCATCTTCCTACTATCCCACCCACTGTCATCTTCATCCCCACTGTCATCCCCACTGTCATCTTCCTACTATCCCACCCACTGTCATCTTCATCCCCACTGTCATCTTCATCCCCACTGTCATCTTCATCCCCACTGTCATCTTCATCCCCACTGTCATCTTCATCCCCACTGTCATCTTCCTACTATCCCACCCACTGTCATCTTCCTACTATCCCACCCACTGTCATCTTCATCCCCACTGTCATCTTCCTACTATCCCACCCACAGTCATCTTCATCCCCACTGTCATCTTCCTACTATCCCACCCACTGTCATCTTCATCCCCACTGTCATCTTCCTACTATCCCACCCACAGTCATCTTCATCCCCACTGTCATCTTCCTACTATCCCACCCACTGTCATCTTCATCCCCACTGTCATCTTCATCCCCACTGTCATCTTCATCCCCACTGTCATCTTCATCCCCACTGTCATCTTCATCCCCACTGTCATCTTCATCCCCACTGTCATCTTCATCCCCACTGTCATCTTCATCCCCACTGTCATCTTCATCCCCACTGTCATCTTCCTACTATCCCACCCACTGTCATCTTCATCCCCACTGTCATCTTCCTACTATCCCACCCACTGTCATCTTCATCCCCACTGTCATCAGTTTTATAGGCGGATCTGATCGGATCCTCCATGCAGCTCTATGGGGCAGCGGAGGTCAGCAGACACACCTCCGCTGACACCCGCTGCCATCCGTATCCGATCCTGTCCGTGAAATCTGGACGGATGGAAACCCTATTTTTCCATCCGTTCAGGGATCGGATCGGATGAGAGCGGACAGGCGGTCTGCTCTCATCCGATCCCCCATAGAGAGCAGCGGGAGCTGTGACACCTCCCTCTCCGCTCTGCAAGCGGAGACGGAGCTGTCATCCACCGGCTCAGCGGGGATCGGCGGATCGATCCCCGCTGAGCAGCACGGATCAGCCTACGGAGGCGGACCGTGTGAAAGAGCCCTTAAGCAAATTCTAGAAAAATGTAATTAAAATAAAAAACTACTGACACCAATGGCAGAACTACCACACAAACATTGCACTTGCGAGCGGCCCTGGCGTTCCGCCACCAGGCTGGGAGGGAAGGGCCCCGTCCGGGGGGCCCTTTATGGTTTCTTGCATCGGGGCCCTGAAGGTTCTAGTTACGCCACTGACTTGGAGAGTGCTGATTACGCTGTAAAAATGTCCAGTGCATTCGGCTTCCGAACACCTACTGTTAGGGTGGGGTTTACGACCCAGAAAGGCGCTGATTGGCTGCCTTCTGGGGGCGTAACCTGGGCGCAGGAAAGAGCGCTTGGCCACCCCCACCTTCATGATGTCCTGGCTGTGATTGGTCCAGTCTCCAGCCTGGACCAATCATCATCCAGGACATCCGATCGCTGACGTCGCAATGGGGGCGGTGCCGGTGCGTGCGTCAGTCACTCACCGTCACCGCCGCTCACCTTCCCGCCGGTTCCCGCTGAAGAGGAGAGGCCGCCCACCGGTTCCCGCTGCAGAAGAGGACGAGGGAGAAGCCGCTCACCTTCCTGCCGCCGCTGATAGCCGAGCCGCCGCCACCAGGTAAGTGCATTGGGTTTAAGGGAGCATGCACGCTGGTCTCTGCATTGATTGGGGGACAATGCTGTGGCACTCTGCAATCATTGGGGTGCAATCATCTCTCTTTCTCTTTCTCTTTCTCTTTCTCTCTTTCTCTTTCTCTCTTTCTCTCTTTCTCTTTCTCTCTCTTTCTCTCTTTCTCTTTCTCTCTTTCTCTTTCTCTCTTTCTCTTTCTCTCTTTCTCTTTCTCTCTTTCTCTTTCTCTCTTTCTCTTCTCTCTTTCTCTTTCTCTTTCTCTTTCTCTTTCTCTTTCTCTTTCTCTTTCTCTTTCTCTTTCTCTTTCTCTTTCTCTTTCTCTTTCTCTTTCTCTTTCTCTTTCTCTTTCTCTTTCTCTTTCTCTTTCTCTTTCTCTTTTTCTCTCCTGAAAAAGCATATACCTGGCGAGTAAAAATGCTGTCCCCCCCCCCCAGATTTGTGTGGGTTCCTACACCCTTGATTGACCCTGCCGCATAGGTATCCCCACCTGATCCCCTCAAGGTGGCCGCAGGACCCTCCAGTACCCCACTTGTTTTTAATGCATTATCGGCAGTTTTGGAGTCTTTGGTATCCCGGGTGGAGGTGGCCTGTCAGGGACGGGGGTCAAGAAGCGACCCCCGCCTACCCCTATTGTTTATCAGATACTTCAGGGGCTGTTGTCTCAGGTAATATCTCCTCAGCAGTGAGGAGCACGTTTCTGCCTCCGCCATAGCACAAGAGTGGTGGATGCACTAGTTGTGTCCGTCCGGGAAACTTTTAGTCTTGAGGTTACACCGGCAGAGGTAGCTGAGACTGAGATTCCTTTTTGGTACTTGTTAGCCTACCAAAAGGGCGAAGGATTTTCCTTTACCCAAATGGGGTAGTTTTGAAACGAACCCCTGTTATTTCCAAACGCATGGCTAGGTGCTATCCGTTTGAGGAATTCCTCTTTATAGGATAGACTGTACCACCTGCTGTCTTGCCACAGACTGTTAGGATAAAAGGACCTCGTAACTAACGAGGACCTTCCTTTTCTGCTCATAAAGAGTTGTTCGTTCCGCGAGGGCGGGCGATAAGGCGAAACCCTCCAAAGCCCCTTTAGAGGGGTTTCAAAGGGCGCTGGTCGGCTAAACAAAAAGTCCGGCTCAGCCAAGCCTGAAGATACAGCCTGATGCACCCCTACCCATCTCTGGGGTGGGATGTCTTCACCGGTTTCTGGAGGACACAGGATCGAGTTTCGATCACTTCCACCGGTGCGATTCTTCCCTTCTAACATTGAACGGTTTCAGGGGTTCTATTCGAAACTATTCACAATGCCCAGGAAAGAGGGCAAGGTGCGTCCAAATCTGGACTTGGGAAGAAAGAGTCCATCCGTACAGTGGTGGCCTCCCTGCATCAGGGGGATTTCCTGGCGTCCATAGACATTTAGGAGGCCTATCTTTATATCCCCATCATCGCAGGACATCAGCGTTTTTCCGCTTTCCCAAAGATCATCCCTGGTTCCCACCAGGAGACTGAACTATCTGGGCCTAAGGTTGGATCCATCCTGGGCAAGAGAGTTTCTCCTTGCGGAGAAACTCCAGAAGGTTCAGTCAACGATTCGGATGTTGCTGTCCGTCAATTGGCTGGGACTGATGGTGGCCTTCTTAGAGGCAGTACCATATACCCAGTCTCATACCCGAATTCTCCTGAAGGAGATTCTTTTTTAATGGAATCAGAATTCCGATTCCCTGGACAATCGGATCCGGTTGAGCGAGCGGACCAGGAAGTCTCCGATGCTCAACCAGGGGAAGTCATTTCTTCCGATAGTATCCAGATTACCAATAAGGGTATCGGAACTGAGAGCGATCAGATTTTGTCTGATTTACTGGATCGGGCAGCTCTAGAGCAGCCCGATTCGGATCCAATCGCATATGGCCTCTTCATCCAGAGGTTTTTCACTAGCTGTCCCTTCATTGGGACATCCCGGATGTGGATCTGTTGGCACCTTGGCTTAACAGGAAGGTGCGGAGGTTTGTAGCTCGCGCCGCGATCCTCTAGCGGACGCAGCAGAAACGCTGATCGCCCCGTGGGGGCAGTATCAGCTACGGCATGCCTTCCATCCTCTCAAGTTGCTGCGGGAACTTCTTCGCAGGATAGAGGTGGAGGGAATTTCAGTTATTCTGGAAATTTCGGACTGACCTCGTCGAGCCTGGTACGCCGACTTGGTGAGGCTAGTCGCGGACACTCCTTGGAGACTTCCTCTCAGGGAGGATTTGCGGTCTCAGGGAGGATTTGCGGTCTCAGGGACCGATCTTCCATCTTGCTTTACAGTCGCTGGCTTAATGGCCTGGCCATTGAGACCCAGGTACTGAAGGACAAGGGAGTGTCAGCTTCAGTTATTCCTACCTCCAGTTAAAGCAAGGAAAGCGACTTCCAGCACATGGAAGTCTTATATTGCATGGTGTGAATCTATTGGATTTCCCCCACATACCTATTCGGTGACCCGAATTTTGGTCTGTCTGCAACAAGGGGTTGAGCAGAAACTATCCTTGAGCACGATCAAGGGTCAGGTTTTCGGCGTTAGCAATCTTCTTTCAAGAAACCTTTGGCTAATCATTCCTTGGTGCCGAATTTCATCCAGGGGGTGCGACATCTGGCTCCGCCAGTGCGCGCACCCTTACCGCCTGGGACCTTAATTTAGTGTGGTCGGTTCTTCAGAAACTTCTCTTTGAAGATATTAGGGAGATTCCCTTGCTTACCTTCTTGGTGGCCATTACTTCTGCACGCAGGGTGTCAGAACTGGCCGCATTATCTTGTCGTTCCCCATATCTGGTGGTTCATAGGGATAAGGTGGTTCTTCTTCCGAATCCATCCTTCCTTCCTAAAGTGGTTTTCAGCGTTTTTCATCTGAATAAAAGTATTGTGTTACCTTCCCCGTGTCCTAAGACTAGCCATCCTTGGGAGTTTGCATTACACTCCTTGGATGGGGTTCAGAAGGATACACTTGACTACTACGAACTTGTTTTCGTAAGACGGACTCACTTTTTGTGATCACGGATAGCCCTGGAAGGGGGTTGCCTGTGTCTGCCGCGACCATATCTACATGGATCAGTCAGACGGTGGTACAGGCTTATTCTATTAAGGGTCGGAATCCTCCGTTCCCTGTTAGGGCGCACTTCACTCGAGCGCTCAGTACTTCCTGGGCCTATCGCCATCAGGCGTCAGTGGTCCAGGTATGTAAGGCGGCCACCTGGTCGTCGGTACATACCTTTACAAAATTTTATAAGATTGATGTGATGGCATCGGCGGATGCCTCATTTGGCCGCAAGGTTTTGCAGGCCGCAATTTGAGGAGACCGGTGGTCTACCTCGGGGGTTTTTTTCTGTTGAAAAATTTCTGTTGAGTCTCATCATTGAGGATGAGCATTGTAAACTTCTAGTTGGCACCGGTTGGGCCTTCTAGATTGGATTTGATTTCCATTTTCCCACCCCTCATTTGTGGTACTGCTTTGGGACGTCCCGAGGGTGTTGAATCACCGAGGACTACGTCTGTCAATGAGCGATAGAGAAAAATGGATTTTTGTAAAATCTTACCGTAAAATCCTTTTCTCTTAGCTCATTGACAGACGTAGTACCCGCCCCTCTGTTTTTGAGTTGGGTTGGGTTAAATTCTATAAACACTGCTTTGTGACATAACTGATTTGCTAGAGCAGGAAGTGAGAGGATATACCCTCTGGGACTGCCCCTAGGGTGTGGCCAGAACGTTTTCTTTCCTGTCTAGTCCTACTCCTGTAGAGGGCAGCATAACCCGAGGGTGTTGAATCACCGAGGACTACGTCTGTCAATGAGCTAAGAGAAAAGGATTTTACGGTAAGATTTTCAAAAATCCATATATATATATATATATATATATATATATATATATATATATATATATATATATACACGATTGTTCATTTTCCTGGCAGGTGCGATGGAGCATAACCGCGCTCTTCTGCGATGATGCACGTTTATGCATGTGGTATTTAGAGCTGCCCATTAGACTTAATTCACACCAGTGTGTTGTGGAACCTTGTGCAAAATCATGTTTTCACGCAATGCGCAAAAACACGCTACCCTTTTCCAGACGCGCAGCAGTGCCATTATAGAGACGCATCTGGAAAGGCGTGGCATTTTTGTGAATTGAGGAAAGCGTAATTGATTATTATTATTAACTACCAAGATATGCTGGGTTGCTAATAATAATAATGGGTTGCTGTTTTTCTGCTTGATCATCACCATTATTGCCCCCCCCCCCTTTATATATCTGCAATCGCACACACACTTAAACGCAGAAAAGTGCTCTGTGATGCAATATCTATTTCTCAAAAGGTTCAGGGACTTCATTCATTTCAAAGGGGTTCCCTATGTGCCAGGTCTGCCCTAAAAGTGACATGCAGAAATGCACACCACCACACACAAGCTCAAATTGTATGAACAGATTCTTAAGCCTGCCGTACATTATACAATGTTCTTGCTCAGTTTGGCCACTTTCACACTTTGCAAAATTGCACGACTGCTAGTTCGCACGTCATTTTGACACATCAAAGTCGGACCAAAGTAGTGCAGAGACTACTTTGAAGTATCTGCGATTTGAAATCGCACAGACATGCACAGTACTCATTGAAAATCTTGGGGCATGGCGTGTCATGCGACTTGGCAGTCCTAAGTCTCAGGACAAGTCGCACAAGTGGGAAAGGGGCCTTAGACTAACCTTCTGCTGTGTATTGCAAGGGCCTTCCTGGTTGGATACAAATTAAACATGTTGTTTAGGTACGACCTCTTAACATAGGGTTTTTGGTACATCGAATACCCTTTCACACCAGTGCGACTTGTCATGCGATTTGAGACTGAAAAATCGCATGACAAATCATACTCCATGATTTCCAATTGTGGTATGGAGAGAAGTTGGAGTTTGGCATGGTGGAGTAGCCGTGTCGGTGTGTGCTAAGTTTAAAGTGTTAAGATCTTCAAGAAATTAACCACTTAAACCCCGGAGGATTTGGCTGCTAAACGACCAGAGGGTATTTTGCGATTCGGCACTGCATGACTTTAACGGACAATTGCGCGGTCGTGCGACGCTGTACCTAAACGAATTTGGCGTCCTTTTTTTCCCACAAACAGAGCTTTCTTTTGGCGGTATTTAATCACCTGTGCGATTTTTTTGATCACGCGCTATAAACAAAAAAAGAGCGTAAATTTTGCAAAAATAGCAATATTTTTCCCTTTTTTTTATATGAAATTCCCCCAAAAAAAATGTAAAAATCAAAATTTTTTAATATTTTCGGCCAATTTGTTTTATGCTACCTATGTTTGGTAAAAAAAATCGCAAAAAGCGTATTTTGATTGGTTTGCGCAAAAGTTATTGCGTTTACTAACAAAGGGAAAGATTTTTGTCATTTTTGTTGTTTTTTTTTTTAACGTGTAATGGCGGCGATCTGCGATTTTTTTTTTTTGCGGTACTGCGACATTGCGGCGGACAGATCGGACCCTTGACTGACATTTTTGACACTTTTGGGGTTACCAGTGACATTTCTACAGTAATCAGTGCTATATATATGCACTGTTACTGTAAAAATACACTGGTAGTGAAGGGGTTAACTTTATTTGAGAGGGAGGGGCTGTGTGTGTCCCTAGGGGCGTGATTCTAACTGTGATTGGCTGTGGCTTCAACTGTATGCAGAGTGATCAATGGATCTACATAGTAGATCCATGTGATCATCTCTCATACAGAGAGGAGAATGACAGGCAGCTTGTTTACACAAGCTGCCTGACTTTCTCCCTCTCCCCCGCCGATCGCAGAGTGGCCGGCGGCGATCGGATCCGCCGGTCACACGCGCGGGGGGGTCCGTGACCACGCGGGAGCGGGAGCGCGCCTCCGGCGGCGCGCGCTCGCTCCCTAAACCCTCACAGGCGAGCGACGTAGACCTACGTCACTTTGCCTGTGAGGGGCTGACCGCCGCCGTAGATAGTCGTGCGGCGGTCGGCAAGTGGTTAAAGGGAAACTATTGTGCATTTTCATTTTGTCAGTATCACACTATGGGCTTGCCCGGTCTTCTGTTCCCTATTACATGGTCTTGAGTGGAGCTGCTGTCCAGAGCTCATCCAGGGATACTGTTTGGCTTTGTTGCTGTGAAGTGGGGCCGATCCATTGAGTCTTACTTGGGGATGACCGTTCCATGATTGCTCGATTGTTATACGCCTATGACAAGCAGGTTTAAGGTGAGAGGCCATTTCACATGGTGGTGGTCGTGAGTGCACAAGCGCACCTGTCTCTTCAACCAGAGAGTGTGTGTCACCTTTTTCCTCACGGGCATTGCATGGACTATAAGTTCTCTCATCACTGTAGCCGTTTTTATCTTTCAACACTTTATTCCGTCAGCGCTGCTCTATTTTATATAAGAATATGATTTCCAATGAGTACTGTTCAAATTTGTGCGACTTTAAGTCGCAACGACTTTCAAGTAGTCCCTACATTATTTGGGCCGATTTGAATGCGTTTTGAGGTCCATAGACACTGGTGCTAATGCTGAAAGCTGCTCAGCAGTGACACAGAAGGTGACTTTGAAATGAAATGTTATGGAAGCATAGTGACTGTCCCTTCCTCCCCTTCCCCCCTCCAAGCTACACAGAAACTCACTACACAGTTTTGGAGCCAAAATCAAATCTCATGGCATTGGACATGGTGTGGTAAGACTTTTGAAAAAAAAAAAGTATTTTTTTTTATTTACTGGTGGAATATTTAATTCATGTGTATTCAGTTTTTAGTATTAATTAGGTATTCTACCATCTATCCCATTTATATTCCAAACTCCTCTAATGGTAGAGCTAGGTTAGATGAGCATACAGCAGCGATAGTTTACAATAAGCATCTCAGAATAAACTGCCTCATATTTATATTCTTTTCTATGAAGATAGAATTCTGTAAAATAACTAAGTAAAAGAGGGTGAAGGTTTAATACTACTTTTAAGGGTTATTGGCTGCATTGTAATACTGCATAAAAAGTGTCTTTTTTTTTTTTTTTTTTTCAATGGAGGATTGAAATAATGGACTATTGCAGCATAGAGAAGTGATAGAGGTGACAAAGTGGCATTGTAAAATATTTTTTTCTGTCATCGATGCTACATCTGCCATGTGTCGAATTTAGATCTCCAACTTTTCTATTGCCAATTACACACAGAACACAGGACTCCACACTATACTGAATATTATTTTTACAATGTAAAACTCACATACAATCACTGGTGGACACTGATTCGTTTCTTCCCTGTTGCTAGTGGTATTTTAGAGCCCAATGGCGCTGGAACGCTTCCTGCATTCCAAGACGCCTTCCTCTTCTTCTTCCTCCTCCTCCTCTGTCCCGGCCAATTGGACAGCCGCATCCCGGTCCCGCGCATGCGCAGTGCGTCGCGAGCGAAGCCGAGGCTTGGTTCGCGCTCTCGCGATCGCGGGCGTGTCACCGCTGACGGCATTCCGGCGGGGAATTTAAACAGCTGTCAAACCACAGTTCTCTTGGGAAGTACTGTCGGCGTTGCGGCAGCTTCCCTGTGTCTCCTGCTTCCTGGCTACAGGTATGTGCAGAGCGATTGCCTGGTTTCTTACATGCAAAGGAGGAGGAGAGGGGGGGGGGGGGTGGTTTGCATAGTACTGTCCACTGTACTATCCTTGTGTCTGATGTATGCTACCTTTCTTTATCAGTCTGGTGGTTTTGGCCTGAAGTATGGATCCTGGGTCACCGCCCTCCTGTAGCCAGCCCTCTCATAACAGGTGGGTGCTGGCATTTGCAGGGGGGGGGGGGGGGGCTAGCATGTTCCTGGTTAATGGCTAAATCCAGTGTCTCCCCAAATTCTTCTCTTTCCATCAGCTCTTCCAGGTCTGGAGCACCTCAGGATAGGGATCCTGTCAGACCACATAGAGGTTCATCCTCCAGATCAAGATACCATGAGTCTCCATCCGGGAGCAGGCTTCAGAGGAGATGCTCTAATTCCTCCTCCAGACACCATGCATACCGCCATAGTCACCGCACGGATCAGAGAGCTTGTTGGGGTTGTGCAACGCATGTCCCGGAGGACAAGTCCCTTTGCGAGCAATGCTTCGCTCGCGCAGCCGGTGAGAGGGAGTCCGAGGACCATGAGTTGTACCACCCTTCTCACCAGGGTTTCTAACAGTCCCTGAAGGAGTGGGGTACTGTTCCAGCACATGGTACCGTCACAACCAGCTCTCCAGTTGAAGCACATGAGGATCAGGGCCCCTCTCAACTGAGCCTTGCTTCTGCGAGATCATCAGAAAGCGATTATGAAGAGGAAGGGGCAGTAGGAATGCTTTGAGTTTGCCCTAGTTCTGCCCTTAATCAGAGCCATTAATGAAGCTCTACAATGGGAGCATCCTGTGTCTCCCCAAAAGAAGCGGGGGAAGTTTTTCAAGCACCTAGGTAAGGAGCGCATCAACTTCCCTTCCCTTACTGAGCTACAAGATGTGATCACTGATGAATGGAGCAAAGGGGACAGCAAATTTTCCCTGTCTTCCAAGCTGGTGAAGCTTTATCCCTTCAAAGCTGAAGATGTAGCTCACCTGGAATCTGCTCCCCCTTCTAGATGCTGCAGTCACAAGATTGGCAAAGCATGTTACACTGCCCCTGGATGACGCAGTGTCCTTTAAGGATCCCTTGGATAGGAAAATAGACTTGGCTGCTAGTGCCATAACTGGTTTACAGGCTGCCCCAGCTGTAACATAGACTCTCTTCAGATCCATGTCCAAAGCCATGGAGGTCTGGGTATCAGATATTGAGACAAACTAGGGAGAATCTCAGATGAAGCAGTTGAGAACTCTCCCATCCATGAACTCAAACTAGCATCTGTTTTTCTGGGAGAAGCCTCCATCGATGTCCTTCGGCTCTTGTCCAGGTCAATGCTGTCTTCAGTTACGGCAAAGAGGGCCTTGTGGCTGCGTCCCTGGCTTGCTGATCCAGCCTCCAAACAGGCATGGTGTAAAATTCCCTTTGAGGGCACATTCCCTCTTTGGCAACAAATTGGACAGCGCCATAGCGAAGGCCACTGGGGGGAGATCGGGTTTCCTACCAAAAGATAGGCGCCTGTTTGGCCAGAAGAAGCCTCAACCTAGGAGGCAATGCTCGCTCCTACAAGCCCGGTAGGAATTTCCGGAGAAATTGGAGAGGAGGCCAATCATCCTCTTGAACATCACTCAGGAATCCAGCCCCCTATGGGCATTAAACCACAAAGTATTTTTGAGATTGGGCCCGTTCAGACATGCCAAGTGGGGGCACGTCTACTCCACTTTCAGCATGTCTGGTCGGCCTCAGAACGGTCTCTACAGGTCACAAGTCCGAGATTGACGGTGCACAAGTGGTCTTTTCTGGTGGATCTGGTTCCCCTGTTTGTTCCAACTCACTTGCCTTATCAAGAAGAGAGAAGAAAAGTCTCGCTCGCTTATGTAGACGCTTTGGTGTCTCAAGGAGCAGTGGTCTCGGTGCCCGATCAGGAGAAGTTTCAGGGCGTATACTCACCCCTCTTCCTGGTACAAAAGAACGGTTCCTGGAGGCACGTCATAGATCTCACATATCAGAACAATTTCTTAAAAAATGAAAAGTTCAAGATGGAGACTCTCTCCACCATCCAAAGGGCGGTGTTGCCAGGGGACTGGCTCGCCTCAATAGACCTCAAAGATGCGTACTTTCATGTGCCTGTAGCAGGCGACTTTCACAAATATCTCCACTTGTCTGTCATGAACCGACATCTTCAGTTTACCTGCCTTCCTTTCGGCCTCTCTACATCACCGATAGTATTCTCCAAAGTTCTCCTGGCTGTTGTGGCTCTCATAAGATTGAGAGGTATTCGTCTACACCATTACCTAGACGATCTTCTACTACTGTCTCAGGACAAAGACCAATTATTAGCACACAGAGATCAGGTCATGACGACCCTCATGGAGTTTGGTTGGTTGTTGAACCTGCAGAAGAGTCAGCTGGAGCCCACTCAATGCCTAGTCTATCTAGGGGGTCAGTTTGACACCAGCAGGAGTACAATCTTTCTACCTGTGGAGAAAATACCAGTAGTGCGGGAGAGAATCCTCCCAGCCCTCTCCTCCTCCCGGCTGAGGGCTTCTCAGTGCCTCAAAATCATTGGCACCATGGTGTCCACTAGGGCTGCAACTAACGATTAATTTGTCTGTCGACTAATCTATCGATTTATTTTTACGATTAGTTGACGAATCTAACGATTATTTTTATTTTATTTTTTTTGCTTAATTGTTTTTTTTGATTAGCTAATTAATCCTGTAATTAATACAGACCCCTCAGTAAGCCCCCCTCCCAGTACAGACCCCACAGTAAGCCCTCCCACCTAGTACAGACCACTTACTGAGGGGTCTGCACTGGGAGGGGGGCTTACTAAGTGGTCTGTACTAGGTGGGAGGGCTTACTGAGGGGTCTGCAATGGGAGGGGGGCTTACTAAGTGGTCTGTACTAGGTGGGAGGGCTTACTGAGGGGTCTGCACTGGGAGGGGGGCTTACTAAGCCCTCCCACCTAGTACAGACCACTTAGTAAGCCCCCCTCCCATTGCAGACCCCTCAGTAAGCCCTCCCACCTAGTACAGCTGGCAGACCCCATGAACCCCAATAACAGATCCTATACACCCCCAGCTGGCAGATCCCATGAACCCCAATGACAGATCCCATGCACCCCAATGACAGATCCCATGTACCACCAGCTAGCAGACCCCATGAACCCCAATGGCAGACCCCATGTACCCCAATGACAGATCCTATACACCCCCAGCTGGCAGACCCCATGTACCCCAATGACAGACCCCATGTACCCCAATGACAGATCCTATACACCCCCAGCTGGCAGACCCCATGAACCCCAATGAGACCCCATGAACCCCAATGACAGATCCTATACACCCCCAGCAGGCAGACTCCATGAATCCCCAACAACAGATCCCACACACCCCCCAGCTGGCAGACCCCCATGTACCCCCCACTGACAGGTCCAATAGACTCTAATGACAGGTCCCATGTCCCCCCAGTATTAGATCCCATGTCTCCCATGCCTCCCATGCACCCCAATTCCAATCCCAGCATATGACTCCGGACACTCACTTAGTAAATGCCTCTTCCAGGTCTATGACCACCGCGGTCTTCTCTCCCCCTGTCCCCAGCCCCTCGTACGGTGGCATCTCCTCCTCCCCGGGCCCGGTGTTCTGCTGCTGCGCACTGATTTCTCCCGGCCGGCAATACTTCAAGCGGCGCTGCGGCCGGCCAGGGGGGCGTGTGGCGTCACACGTTGACGCGTCGATGCCTTTCACGCACGTCGACGATTTTTTGTAGTCGACTACGTCGACGCGTCGTGGCAGCCCTAGTGTCCACGGCTCCCATGGTCAAGTGGGCTCTTTGGCGAATGCAGCCTTTTCAAAAAGGTTTCCTACAGCAATGGAATCCGGAAGAGGAAAAGCAATACATTCACATCTCCTCCAGCATAAGGAACAGCCTTCTTTGGTGGCTCCAATGCAAGAATCTGCACAATTGCCACTCTTTGATCCCAGCCTCATGGACCATAATCACAACAGATGCCAGCAACTCATGCTGGGGAGCTCATTGTCTATCGGAAGTAGCTCAAGGGAGGTTGTCTCCTCAAAGACACACTCCAGTCTCCAACGTCTTGGAAGGCTCGAAGAGCCCGATAGGCTGCTCGGAGTTCCAACACCTCGTGGAAGGGAAGTCGGTAATGCTCAGGATGGACAATACCACAGCAGTGTCTTATGTAAAGAGACAAGGTGGGACGCGGAGCCTTCCCCCTTCTATGGAAATTATACACAATTATGACTTGGGCCCAGGCTCATCTAGTCAACATATCCGCAGTTTACATTCCAGGACCTCAGAACGTCCAGGCAGATTTTCTGTCCAGGGTCCAGTTGAACCACAACGAATGGTCTCTTCACGCAGAGTCCTTCAACTTGATTCTGTCACTGGGAGTGTCTCCCGAAGTCGACCCGTTCGCCTCTCCTTGCAACCACAAGCTAGAGAAGTATGTCACGAGAGGCAAGTGCCATCAAGCCTACGGAACAGATGCATTAACCGACAGGTGGGAGTTCAGCAGGGCCTATGCCTTTCCCCCCAGTACCCATCATTCTCAAATTCCTGCAGAGACTTCAAGCGGAAGATGTCAAGGTCGTGATGGTGGCTCCCTTCTGGCCGAACAGGCCATGGTTCCCGCTTCTCCTACAGCTCAGCTATCGGGACCCAGTCCCTCTTCTCCTCAGACCATACCTTCTCCTACAGAGAACATCAGTGCACCCCTGTCCTGCAAAACTCCGGTTGACGGTCTGGTTCTTGAGAGGGAAAGGTTGGAATCACTCGGCTGTCCGCCAACAGCCATTCCCACTTTCATGAGCTCTAGAAGACCGAGCACAAATGTGATATACCGTAGAGTCTGGACAAAATTTTTGTAATCTTCATATCCGGAGGGAATGTTTTCCCCAGTCCCTGGGATTCAAGAAGTCTTAAGGTGCCTACTGAAAGGGGTATATCCAGACCAGCCTGAAGAAATTTTAAGAGTCCAAGTTTCGGCGTTGACCGCCTTCTCTGGTGTCATGTGGGCCAAACACCCACTTATTCAACAATTCTTTAAAAGAGCAGCCAGACTCAGACCACAGAGAAAACCAAGATTCCCGAAATGGGATCTTCCTCTTGTCTTGAATGCCTTTGCAAAAACTGACCTAGTGTCCTCTTCTTTTATCAAGGACCTTACCATCCGGAGGGTTTTCCTGGTAGCCATCACGTCAGCTAAAAGGGTCTCAGGTTCCCTCGGTTATAGAGAACCTTTTGTATCTCAAACTTTCTTCCCGGATCGTGTAGCTCTGATACCCATGCTGAATTCAAACCCGAAAGTTACCTTGGTATTTCATGAGAATCAAGAGATCGTTGTCCCTAGTTTCCGGTCTTTTGATGAGACTAGTCTTCATCCGCTGGATGTTACAAAAAAACAAGGGGTTATGTGGAAACCCTGGTGTGAGGGTCTGGCACAGAACACCGTGTCTTGAAAAATGAAAGAGAAGATAAGACGAGAAGAGAAACAAAAAACCTGGGAGTGCGGATGGCATTCACCAGAAGAAAGGGAAAAAGGAAAAACGGGGGAGAAGAAAGGGATGTGAAATGACAGACAAAGGAAGAAGAGAAAGATGGGGGGGGAGGGAGAAGAAAAAAGGAAAAAGGGAAAAGGGAAAAAAAGAGAGAGGGGGGAAGAAAAAAGGGGGAAGACAATGGGAAGAAGAGGGAATGAGAAAAAGAAAAAAGTATAAAACAAAGATGGATAGTTGGAGGGCTAGTGGGATTTTAGCGGTACTGTAGTCAACAATGGAAGGCCATCATGTATAAAAATAGAAATTTTATTTTTTATTAAAAATTACATACATAATAAAGGGAGAAAAAAAGAGTTTGTAATGCAAAAATAATCATACAGAACAATTGGTTATCATGGTCATATCGATTACATACAGTTCTGAACACCACAGGCAGTATATATGTTGTACAAGCTCCGGTAACCCCAAACCAGGGTGCCGGGCATTAACCCAACATGTTTCGCGGGTCTCAACACTCCGCTTCTTCAGGGGTATAAATTTATATGGTATAATAGTTTGCCTTAGAGTTCCTGTGTAATAGAAATATATTGTGAGAACATTGTAAACAGCATTTTGTTATTCGCATGCACAAACACATACTAGTCCAGGGCTCCCACCACCAGAGCACATGCAGGAATGGCCACCCAGTGAAAGCCTCACCCACGGATGTGGAGGGGGTCATTAAGGTAGCGTGATTTGGGTAATAGGGGTTATGCGTGACAGTGTCACAATACCTGTATCTGATAGTATCGGTATCTAATAACTCATAAAATGCCTATGAGGTTGTTTGGCCAAACAGTGTGGCACTTCTTTCTGTAAAACATGAGTATTATGTAGTGTCATAACTTGAAAGGCTCTAAATTCATAGAGATTTATGGCTCTATTAAAATTGAGATCTATTAATAGAGCCATAAATCTCTATGAATTTAGAGCCTTTCAAGTTATGACACTACATAATACTCTCATGTTTTACAGAAAGAAGTGCCACACTGTTTGGCCAAACAACCTCATAGGCATTTTATGAGTTATTAGATACCGATACTATCAGATACAGGTATTGTGACACTGTCACGCATAACCCCTATTACCCAAATCACGCTACCTTAATGAACCCCTCCACATCCGTGGGTGAGGCGTTCACTGGGTGGCCATTCCTGCATGTGCTCTGGTGGTGGGAGCCCTGGACTACTATGTGTTTGTGCATGCGAATAACAAAATGCTGTTTACAATGTTCTCACAATATATTTCTATTACACAGGAACTCTAAGGCAAACTATTATACCATATAAATTTATACCCCTGAAGAAGTGGAGTGTTGAGACCCGCGAAACATGTTGGGTTAATGCCCGGCACCCTGGTTTGGGGTTACCGGAGCTTGTACAACATATATACTGCCTGTGGTGTTCAGAACTGTATGTAATCGATATGACCATGATAACCAATTGTTCTGTATTTTTATTTTTGCATTACAAACTCTTTTTTTCTTTCTTTATTATGTATGTAATTTTTGATAAAAAATTTTCTATTTTTATACATGATGGCCTTCCATTGTTGACTACAGTACCGCTAAAATCCCACTAGCCCTCCAACTATCCATCTTTGTTTTATACTTTTTTCTTTTTCTCATTCCCTCTTCTTCCCATTGTCTTCCCCCTTTTTATTCCCCCTTTTTTCTTCCCCCCCCTCTCTCTTTTTTTCCTTTTTCCCTTTTTTCTTCTCCCTCCTCCCTCCCCCCTCCCCCCCATCTTTCTCTTCTTCCTTTGTCTGTCATTTCACATCCCTTTCTTCTCCCCCGTTTTTCCTTTTTCCCTTTCTTCTGGTGAATGCCATCCGCACTCCCAGGTTTTTTGTTTCTCTTCTTGTCTTATCTTCTCTTTCATTTTTCAAGACACAGTGTTCTGTGCCAGACCCTCACACCAGGGTTTCCACATAACCCCTTGTTTTTTTTTGTATCATGACCAGGGATGTTGGTACAATATTATAATTATACAACAAACACCTACTTAATAATCCGCTGGATGTTGTTAAATCCTTGAGGGTCCATCTTCAAGCAACAACATCGTTCAGACAGTCACACAACCTCTTTATTTTATTCCTGGTAAAAAAATGGAGGGAATCGTGCTTCATCCAGAACCATTGCATCATGTATCGTGGCGGCTATCCAACAGGCCTATAGGGCAGAGGGTTTGGCTCCTCCATAGGCGGTGACAGCCCATTCTACAAGAAGTATATCTACGTCCTGGGCAGCCTCGCGGCAAGTGGCTCCAGATGGGATCTGTAGGGGGGCTTCCTGGTCTTCGGTCAACCCACTATTGTGTGGAGCCTGCTTCATTATCTTCACTTTAATTCATATTGTTAGCAGACAGTCAGACCGAAATAAAGTTTCTGTTTTTTGTTAAAGCATTCCCACCCGTGTGGCACAAGCTAGTTATTTCCCACACATAGGCTGCCATGGAGACTGTCCGGAAAACTGAAAATTCCTATCAAATACTTACCGTAATTTTCCTTTCGTGATGGTCTCCATGGCAGCTGGAGTTCCCACCCTCTGGTCTTGGATTCGGCTAAGATATGGAACACTGGCTGTACCTGAGAGCTGAAATTTATGGGAGGGGGGTCCCTTGGAGTGGAGGCAGGGTTAACCCACACGTAGGCTGCCATGGAGACTATCATGAAAGGAAAATTACGGTAAGTATTTGATAGGAATTTTGAGTTTTTTTAATGAACCCACTGGCTGATCAAAAAAAATAAAAAATCAACGTATAGCCAGTCTTAAACTTGAAACCCATATATGTTTATGGGTCTGTATTTTAAAGCATGATATTTGAAGTTTTTTGTTGATTAAACATTTTCAACAGTTGCCCATTGCGGTGTAGTTTGCAACTGTTTTAATGAAATTCAACTCATTTATTTATTACAGGTACTGCTATAGTGCCTTCAATTTACGTATATATTGCACATTCACTACAGTCCCTGCCCTCACTGAGCTAACACTCTAGGGTCCCTAAAGCCCCGTACACACGTACCGATCGTCGGCCGAACGATTGGCCGTCTTTTGTCCGAGGGCTGTCTTGTCTGTTGAAAAGTGCAAAAGACTGCACACGAATTTTGTCGGCCAACAACAGCCGACTGCAGAAGTGATGTCATGTGATGGTTAACTTTCCTTGTATTTTTTCTTTTCTGAGCATGCCCAGTCTTGCAAATCTGCTGTCTGTCGGCCGAAATCTGTACTGACTGGCGAACAATCGGACGTTCTGGTGTTGGCCAACAAAAATTTGAATGCTTGCACGACAGATTCTGTTCGGCCGAAAATGCGCTGTCGGAAGCATCATACTAACAAGCCAACAATCGGCCAATCGGTACGTGTGTATGGGCCCTTACTCACATTCATACATACACATACCAGGGTTAATGTGGACCAGTTAACCTACCAGCATGTCTTTGGAGAGTAGGAGGAAACTGAAGTACCCGCAGGAAACCCACGCAGGCACAGCGAGAACATGCAAACTCCAGACAGGAAGTGTCGTGGTTGGAATGCGAAACAACGACCCTAGTGCCGCTAGGCGTAAGTACTAACCGCTTAGCCAGTGCTGCTCACCACCATCTTCACGGTAGGCTAAGACAAAGTGTTAGCTCTCTGTCTTTATCCTGTTATGGTTTATGCATCTGCAAGGAGGGACTAATATGTTCCCTTTTTACTGCCCTTTTTAACCCCTAAATACCTGCACTACCACTCCACAACTGCATGGTTAATGGGCCACATTTGATGGGAGCTCCTGCCTGCAGAGTCCAACGACCTATATAACTTTTGTCAGTGATTATACCTAAAGGAGGTATATCCCTCTCGCCACTGGAATACATTTTTGACCTAGAAACTATGACTTGTAGAAGTGTAAAATAATGCAGCAGCTAAAGAATAATGCAGTGATTGAAGATATGAGAGGCTATATAACTTTTGCCCCCATTTGCAGTCAAAGCAGTCAGGGGATAGTAAAAATGCAGCACAGCCATGGGCTGAACGTCCCCAGAGAAGAAAAAATTATCTATGGCCCTGCTGACATCAATGCCGGGAGTTAATATTACGGCAAGGTGGGGGACTATTTTACACCTATATTTTTTTTTTTCAAAGTGCCTTTTGTAAAAATAGAAAAGAAAAAACAGAAAAAAAGTTAAAACTGAGGCTACGTGCTAGTTGCAGTACTGCAGTCATTTCAGCACTTCCATAGCTTTATTTTTTTAAGGCAAGCCAAAGACATTAGTATGCAACAGTAACATGCCTACAAGTCAGCTGGGGGTACATGATCTATGTTTTGAATTGTCAAATCGGTAGGTCAGTGTAATTTGCGTTGTATTTTTTTTTTTTTTTTTTTTTTAGGTGAAGGCGTTGGCCATTGTGACGGTACTAGCCGTCACTATGGGTGACGGATCACCCTGTCCCTGGGTTGTAAACCCCTTTGTGTCATTTTCTTATGAGTTTGGGACATTGCATTTTATTTTCCCTTTATTCATCCTCTGAACAACTGACTCATGGCATTGAGTTAATGTAATGTAATGTTACAACCCATCCCCCCCCCCCCCCCCTCCTGTTTCTGTGTCTAAGTGTGTGGATTCATGGCAGACAATGGTCTGAGTTGGAGACATCTCTCTGCAGGGGGTGTGTATTAAGACTGCTTGTTTCAAATGTACAAATGTTCAGTTCTCATTGGTTGGTCTATGTTCCCTTCCCCCCCTTCTGTGGAAAGGCTAAGGGGAGTTTCCCTAACTGTATGTAAAACTGTGTCTTGGAATGTAATAAACAGTTTAAGCTCTGCATGGTTAACCCTCAACACCTGTGTGGATTGTCTCGTGATTGAGGGGTTAAGGGCTGGATATGGCTTCTCTGCAGGCTGTGGGTGCGTTTGGAGGACAGGAGACACAGATCCGGCGGATGTGCCCAGCTGGGGTACAAAGATCCGTTACATTGGTTGGCAGCGGTGGGATGTCTCCTGCAGTCCAGGACATCCAAACCACCACCAGGATTCAAGATCTGGGCAGCTGCCGAGGAGTGATACGGGGACCAGCCAGCATGAGAGCGGAGTTCGGGAGGAGGCTGCAAGGCATGCGGAAGCACCATCGGGGACCAGCGACAGAGCACACCAGGCTCGGCTGGGAGGATGTGATCCGCCGGCAACTCTGGCATGAGGCGCTAAGCCACGAGCGGCACCATCAGGGGAAGATCCTTCCCTCCTCCACAGAGATGTACAGGAAGCAGTACCGTGCGTGAGAGGTGTTCCTGAGGGAACGACCACGAGATGAAGGGAAGACGGAGCTCGGAAGATTGGTCCAGGAGGAAATGAGGCTGGACGCCAGCTACAGAGCCCTCCGGTGGTTCGCGGCTCAACTGTGGCCAGGTACAGCAGATGGCAGCCCAACAGAAGGCGTTGGCTATGGCGGCGTGGGGCTGCTCCATCAAAAAATGCACGGAGACCCAGACTTTGGGAGCGATGAGGAGTGGCGGCTGGAACACATTCTGGATTTCCGAGATGAGGTGCTGGACCTCCCCGACGAGGCGTGTGACCTGGAGGAATTGGAGTTCCTGGTTGAGCAGGAATGGGAGCTCGAGATTGCCTACAAGCGGCTGTTTGACGGTGATCAGCAGCCTGGCATGGCTCCCGTTGCCTGGCACTGTCCGAGAGAAATGGCAGACAGTCACGAAGATGAGAAGCAAATGGGGCCAGGGGTGACCCTGCGTTTTCCCGTACTAACTGCAATGGAAGAAGCAGCGATGATACAGAGGGCACTGCGAGCGCTAGAATGCCGGAACGCACCGGAGGTCCACCAGGCAGCGAGACAAGCTGATAGCATGAAGGTCTCAGAAGGGGGAGTTGAGACAGGTGCTGGAAGGCTGGGAAATGGTGATCAGCAGCAAGTCCAGAGTATCTCATCTGGTGCCCCAGCAGAAGCATTGGCTACAGGGCAGAGTGCCCCTGGCATCTGCCCAGCATCAGAAAAAGAGTTGGATCCGGAGAGTCTGAGAGAGGATCTGCGTGAGCTGTTTCCAACAGCAGATAGCCCCCCTGGGAGTAGAGGAAGCAATTCTCCCTCCCCAACAATTGGACACTACCCCAGTGTTTATCCCCCCAGCAGAAGCGCTGCCTACGGGGCAGAGTGCCGCTGGCCTCTGCCCACCCTCAGAGGTAGATCCAGGGAGTCCGAGGGGTGATCTCAGTGAGCCGTTTCCCCAGCACTTGGACACTACCCCAGTGTTTATCCCCCCAGCAGAAGCGCTGGCTACGGGGCAGAGTGCCGCTGGCCTCTGCCCACCCTCAGAGGTAGATCCAGGGAGTCCGAGGGGTGATCTCAGTGAGCCGTTTCCCCAGCACTTGGACACTACCCCAGTGTTTATCGCCACAGCAGAAGCGCTGGCTACAGGGCAGAGTGCCCCTGGCATCTGCCCAGCATCAGAAAAAGAGTTGGATCCGGAGAGTCTGAGAGAGGATCTGCGTGAGCTGTTTTCCCAACAGCAGATATCCCCACCGGGAGTAGAGGAAGCAATTCTCCCTCCCCAACAATTGGACACTACCCCAGTGTTTATCCCCCCAGCAGAAGCGCTGCCTACGGGGCAGAGTGCCGCTGGCCTCTGCCCACCCTCAGAGGTAGATCCAGGGAGTCCGAGGGGTGACATCAGTGAGCCGTTTCCCCAGCACTTGGACACTACCCCAGTGTTTATCCCCCCAGCAGAAGCGCTGGCTACGGGGCAGAGTGCCGCTGGCCTCTGCCCACCCTCAGAGGTAGATCCAGGGAGTCCGAGGGGTGATCTCAGTGAGCCGTTTCCCCAGCACTTGGACACTACCCCAGTGTTTATCGCCACAGCAGAAGCGCTGGCTACAGGGCAGAGTGCCCCTGGCATCTGCCCAGCATCAGAAAAAGAGTTGGATCCGGAGAGTCTGAGAGAGGATCTGCGTGAGCTGTTTTCCCAACAGCAGATATCCCCACCGGGAGTAGAGGAAGCAATTCTCCCTCCCCAACAATTGGACACTACCCCAGTGTTTATCCCTCCGGCAGAAGCGCTGGCTACAGGACAGAGTGCTGATGGTCTCTGCCCAGCATCAGAACCAGAGATGAAGAATCCGGGAGACAGTCCCTGCAAGATACCTTCTCAGCGGCTCGTAACTACACCAGGAGAAAAGCAAGTACCTTTTTCTCCCCAAATGCATAGCCCTACCAGCGGAAGCGCTGGCATCAGGGCAGAGAATTATTCAGCTCCCCCCAATATCTGCAACCCTGCCCTGGATCAGAGGAGTGCAGACAGCTGTTCCCACTCTGCAGCGGCTGTTTTTATTCATGGGAGACCCTATGTGCGGTTTTGCTCCCCAGCGCCAGAGTCGTACTTTTACTTTTCCCGGTTGCCTGGGGTGGAAGTTTGTGACTAACACAGGTCCAGACCATTTGAGGGTCAGGAACCTCGTTAGTCTGTTTTTAAAAGGGGAGAAATGTGACAGAACCCACTGTCACTGTGTGTTTTGGAGGGGACTGTGCGCAAGCCTCCTACCGACAGACTATGGGCCAGAAGATACTGGAGTTTGGCGCTGCAGCCTTTTGACTTTACCATCCACTACTGCCCTGGGAAGCAAAACGGCAACGCCGACGAATTATCCAGGCAAACAGACATTGACTCTTTGGGATTTGTTACCCGACTAATTCAGGCACAGACCAGTTGGAGGTCTAGTACCTGGATTAGTCTACCTTTGGGGGGAAGAGATGTGACGGTACTAGCCGTCACTATGGGTGACGGATCACCCTGTCCCTGGGTTGTAAACCCCTTTGTGTCATTTTCTTATGAGTTTGGGACATTGCATTTTATTTTCCCTTTATTCATCCTCCTGAACAACTGACTCATGGCATTGAGTTAATGTAATGTAATGTTACAACCCATCCCCCCCCCCCCCCCCTCCTGTTTCTGTGTCTAAGTGTGTGGATTCATGGCAGACAATGGTCTGAGTTGGAGACATCTCTCCGCAGGGGGTGTGTATTAAGACTGCTTGTTTCAAATGTACAAATGTTCAGTTCTCATTGGTTGGTCTATGTTCCCTTCCCCCCCTTCTGTGGAAAGGCTAAGGGGAGTTTCCCTAACTGTATGCAAAACTGTGTCTTGGAATGTAATAAACAGTTTAAGCTCTGCATGGTTACCCCTCAACACCTGTGTGGATTGTCTCGTGATTGAGGGGTTAAGGGCTGGATATGGCTTCTCTGCAGGCTGTGGGTGCGTTTGGAGGACAGGAGACACAGATCCGGCGGATGTGCCCAGCTGGGGTACAAAGATCCGTTACAGCCATAAACCGTAATGCGCATGCAAGTCAAAAGTCAGCTGTGAGAGTATCTGATCTAAGTGAGGTTTTTTCCTGCAGGTCAACGTAACTATCTCCCATGTTTCATGACAGACACACCTCTTCAAATTCTTGACAGTAGCGTTATAATGCCACCTTCAGAAGTAGGACACTAGGCAAAAAGGACATAGCTCCCTGCAGGGACATGTGGTTCTATTGCATTTTCCATTTCTCTTTTCTTCCATGAGATTTTTCATGTGGAGATCTTCAATCAGCAGCCGACCTGGGCTACAGGCTGGATACTGTAGATCCAGTAGTCACCCCAGTCTGGCCAGCATTCACAGGCAGACCTTTAGCTACATGTTGGGTCGGCTGCAACAGCTCCGTCCTTGACTAGGGCAGCCGGCGAGTTAACCATCTAATGGTAACACACATGACCAGATAGCTGATACCCGTGTCACAGCGTTTCTCTGGGCTACAGCCCCAAACATCAGTTAGTGGTTGATCTTTCTCGGAAGTGTTACCCGCTACCTCCACTGGACTGGTGCATCAATGCCTCTGCCCTCCCTTCCCTATAGGCATAGTGGTTGGCTGCAGGTGCTGCCTGAAACGGTCGGCTCTATGGGGTCCCATTCACCCTCTGGCCACCTGCAGTTCCTGCCCTTGTCTCCTCTTTGTCCCTGCCCTCGTCTCCTCTTCCACAGGTTGTCCCTGCCCTCGTCTCCTCTTCCACAGGTTGTATGTACCTTGGGTCCCATGTGTATCTCCTACTGGGTAGTAATGGGCTTGGGGCTGATTATCCCTCTGATGGGACACCTCCCACCTCCTCCCCTTTGCACCAAGGAGTTTCTGGCTGGTCGGTGGCCATGCTGTTGCAACCAGCTCCATGGTCTCTTTGTTAGTATTAGCCCCTAGGATTGGTGCCAGTTACCCAGTAATAGGCCCCCCCCCCCCAAGTATTGTTGCCAGTTTACGCAGCAATAATCCTCTTTAATGTTGCCCGTTTATGCATTGAAAACCCCTGCTAACGGTGGAAGATGACGCAGTGGTAACACCTAGTTATGGTGCCAGTTAATGCAGGAATATCACTGTGTAAACTCACACTGATACTAGGGGCTAACACCTGGTAAGGGTGCCAGTTTATGCAGTAATAGCCACTAGTATTGGTGCCAGTACATGCAGAAATAGGCCCCAGTCTTGGTGCCAATTTATGCAGAAATATGAGCTAGTATTGGTGCCAGTTTATTCAGTTAAAATTCACTAGTGTTGGCTGCAGTTTAGGCAGCTAAAACGCCTAGTAATGGTTCCAGCTTGCGCAGTCGTAGCCCCTAGCACCAGTGCCCATTTATGCACAATTAGCCCCTAGTATTGAGGCCAGGTCATGCTGCAATAGCCCCTAGTATTGTGCCTTTTTACGCGGTAATAACATCTAGTAGCGGTGCCAGTTAAAGTGGTATTAGCCCATAGGATTGGGGCCAGTTACGCAGTAATACCCCCCCCCACCCCAGGATTGGTGCCAGTTTACGCAGCAATAATTTCCTCTTCTGTTGCCAGCTTAGTACCGCGTAACCCTCTACCGTTAGTAGGGGTTATCACTGCATAACACCTAGTGACGGTGCCAGTTTATGCAGTAATAGCCACTAGTATTGGTGTGAGTTTACATAGTGATAAAACCTAGCAATGATGCCAATTTAATGCAGGCGTAGCCCCTGGTATTGGTGCAAGTTCATGCAGGAAAAACCCCCAGCATTGTTGCCAGTTTACGCAGCAATAGCTCCCTGTAATGTTGCCAGGTAATGCAGTGCTAACCCCTACTAATGCTGGGACATGATGCAGTAAGAACACCTAGTAATGGTGCCACTTGAGGTAGTTATCACTGTGTAAAATCACACAGATTCTAGGGGCAATAACACCTGGTAACTGTATGTTATGCAGTAATTGGAAGCAATACTAGGGGCAGTGTACTCAGTACTTACTGCATAAACTGGCACCATTACTAGCTGTAAAATCCCCTAGTATTTGCTCCAGTTTAGGCACTTAGGTCTGGTATGGATTTTAAGGAGAACCCCACGCCAACATTTAAAAACCATGTTGGGTTCCTCCTTAACCACTTCAATACCGGCCCATAGTACATTGACGTCCTGAGTTTAAAGCTAAATACCGGTGTTATGGCAGCAGATAGCTGCCATAACCCTGGTATTTTTTTAAACTGCAGGCGATGGGCTTTCCGATAAGGGTGGTCCCAGCGGCGGATTCGCCGCGAGATCACCCTCCGGGATGGCGGAAGGGGTGCCCCCCCCTCCCGCCGCGTCCCGGTCCTTTTACCCCGCTTACCGGACCCGCCGGCAGCGGGGAAAACGATCGGGTCCCGGATCCTTACAGACAGGATGTCGAGTGAGGGCAAGCTTGCCCTCACTCGACTCTATTGTCTTGGAGGACCGAAGCGACGGCAAACATCGTTGCCGAGCAACCGGCTTAAAGGTCCCTTTTTTTTTTTTTTTCCTTTCCATCTTTATTAGTGTACTTGTGAGATCTGAGGACTTTTTGACCCCAGATCTCACAAAAAAGAGGTCCTGTCATGCCTATTTCTATTACAAGGAATGTTTACATTCCTTGTATTAGAAATAAAAATGATCAATTTTTTTTTTTTTAAAAACGGTGTAAAAATAAAAAATAATAAATAAAATAAATAGTAAAAAAAAAAAATAAAAATTAAAGCATCCTGTCCCCGTTAGCTCGCGCGCAGAAGCGAACGCACACGGAAACCCCGCCCACATATGTAAACGGTGTTCAAACCACACATGTGAGGTATCGCCGCGATCGTTAGAGCGAGAGCAATAATTTGAGCCCTAGACCTGTAACTCTAAGATGGCAACCTGTAGAAATTTTTAAAGTGTCGTCTATGGGGATTTTGAAGTACCAAAGTTCGTCGCCATTCCGTGAGCGTGCGCAATTTTGAAGCATGACATGTTGGGTATCTATTTACATTATCTTTCCCATTATGGAGAAAAATTGGGCTAACTTTACTGGATTCTTATTTTTTAATTCAAAAAAGTGATTTTTTTTCCAAAAAAATTGCGTTTGGAAGACCGCTGCGCAAATACGGTGTGATAAAAAATATTACAATAATCTCCATTTTGTTCTCTAGGGTCTCTGCTAAAAAAAAATATATAATGTTTGGGGGTTCTAAGTAGTTTTCTAGCAAAAACAACTGATTTTAACTTATAAACACCAAATGTCAAAAATAGGCCTAGTAGGCAAGTGGTTAAATCCATACCAGACCCTTTTCCGAGCACACAGCCTGGCTGGCTAGGCTGGGGGTGGGGGCGAGTGAGTGCCTCCCTCCTGAACCATACCAGGCCACATGCCCTCAACATGGGAGGGGGGGGGGATGCACCTTGCCCCATGTTGATTGGGACAGGGGTCTCCTCCCCACAACCCTGGGCTGTGGTTGTTGGTGTCTTATCTGTGTTGCTTATCTGAATCTGGAAGCCCCTTTTAACAAGGGGACCCCCAGATCCCTGCCCCCCCCATGTGAATGGATATCGGGTACATGGTACCCTTACCCATTCACCAAAAAAGTTCCAAAACTGGCTTTCGTCATTTTTTTGTACAAAGTCTTTTATTAAAAGATAAAGAGATACTGTCCCTCAATGATCAGTCGCCCGGCCTCCTGAAAAAGGGAAAAAAAAGAAGCTCCTGCTTTTACCGATGCTTCCCACAGAATGAGCGGTTTTAATTTTGACAGCTCTTATATAGTGACCTGACGTCAAAAGCCATCCCACAATGCACTGCTGAAGTGCAGTGAATACATTTCTGACATCAGTAATTTATTCACTGCACCTAAAGCAATGGATTATGGGGTGAAGTCAGAGCCCTATAAAAGAGCTGTCAAACTCAGATAGAAGCTAGTTAGCCAGAGAGAATCTACATCTAATCAGCTGGCTCGGTGCTTAAGCTGGTAGCATAATGGACTTGCAAACGAAAGGCTGTGAGTTTTAATCCCCAGGTCAGTGGGTGTATAATATTAATTATGGATTTTATTTAAAACCTATTATTTGCCCCACCCCCTTCTGAAGTGACGTCAGTAATTTATTCACTGCACCTGAGCAATGGATTATGGGGCGCTGTTGATGTCAGAGCCCTATAAAAGAGCTGTCAATCTCAGATAGAGAATTGTTAGGCAGACATAGTCTTGGGTTACACAGCTGCCTTGGTGGAGTAGCTGTTAGAATAACAGACTAGCAAGTGAGAGGCTGTGGGTTCAAATCCTTGGCCCAGCGGGTGATTAATAGTCACTTGCATGTAATCCTTTGAAACCTCCTTCAGCAGTACTGATGAGTCGAATACCTCCCTGTTTGGTTCTCATTTTAGACTTTCACCTGTATGAAGATGTTGTCCTGGTTTCCCTGCATTTAACCCTTTGCACCCAGAAGAGGTTGTTTTGCACGGCTTGGATGTGGTCTGAGTGGTTCACGCCCACCTGGCCGTTACGACCTCCTCTTGGAGTTTTGACCCTCCTTTTGGGATTGCCCGATGGCCTCCCGTGCCACTATTTTTTAACGGGTCAGGCAGAGCATTGTCCAGACTGGTGCCGTTAAGGGTCAGGCTCCTCCCTTCCCTGCTATGACCCCCTTCTACCAGGGTGATTCCTACCTTCTGGGCGTTCTAACATCATGCACTCATGTTTCAAGTTTGCTATCTGTTCACAGCTTTTAACACGCTCTTCAAGTTGATGCTCTGTCATCTCCAGATGCGCATTTTGGCCGCAAGTTTTATGAGCAGTGGTTTGAGGTTTCTTGTTCCTCTTCTTGGGGGGGGGGGTTCTCAGGAGAGTTGTTGCATGTCCTCTCTTAGCTCTTCATCTTCTTGACTGTAGGGATGTCCTTAAGCAGTGCAACTGTGTCTCTCAATGAACTCAAAGGTGTTTTGCCTGTGAATGAAAAAAGATGGCATCTTATGGCTACCCACCATCAGTCCAAGGAGTAATTGTGAAACCACCATGTGTATGTATGTCTGCTGTGTGGCTATAATCTATTTTTTAAATCGTAGGTTGGTAGCTGTATGCAACTTTTTTTTTTAATTTTTTTTACCAGACAAGCCAAAGGCTTAAGTATTAACCGTACATGCAGCAAGTGTATCGTTCTCAGGAGTGTTCTCCGCCAGACAGGTGAAAGCTATTGCCGGCCATCTATACTGAAATATCAGTCCCAGTCCAGGAAGAGAGCGGCGCCACATGGGAGAAAAATGGATGCAAGGTAGGAAATTGAATTTCATTAAATATTATACTCCTACTGTGTATCTGTTCAGTCAGACTACTCTGACCCTCCTTTAGGCCAACCGTAGATTCATTGAAATTTGGCCAACCGTGACGGATCAAAATTTGGCCGGGTCAGCAGGCACTTTCACCAATTCCCAGGGGGTGTGGGTATAGAAACTTGACCCAATGCAGAAGGGTAATTGTTGGTCCTGACATGTCACATCCGAGCTCTGAACCTATGATCTGTCTGGTGGTATCCAGGGCCTGTGCTAGACTATTTAGCACCCTAGGCAAGACCAGCTACTTGCACGCCACCCCAAAATAAAAATAGGCAGCTAGAACGGTGGTCTGCCCCAGGAAACGATCGGCGGGTCCTGGCGGACATCCGGTCTGCTGGACCTGTTAATTGGCTCCCACAGTTGTGTCCGACCGCAGCAGGAACGAGTCACCGCTGTGACGCATGTGCATCCCAGATCCACCCCCCCCCCCCAAAAAAAAAAAAAAAAAAAAACACATACAGCTATGATTTGGCCTGTCACACTATATGTGTGCGGGACAGCCCTGAAGCCGATTTATTCAAAAGCAGCATTCATTTAATATAATGTATACCAAAGCAGCATTCTTCTATAATAAGACTGACTGCTGTTTTTTTTTTTTTAAATATTATTATATTTAAAGACAGCTGCTTTTGTATAGATTATATTTACTGCTTATATACAATTTTGGTGATCAAAGAAGACTGCTGCTGGTGTCTACATTATACTTACTGCTGATAATGCACAATGGTCCGTCACCATCTCTTACCTAAAAATCATCATTTTTTTTTTTCTATCAAAAGTAGCCATAAATGCCTCCACATCACCACTAGGCATCAACTTTTGTAGGTAGTCACTTGCCCTTACGGCTACCTGGTTGCTAGGGGCAACAACCGTGCGTTCCCGTCTGTGCGAGCTACCGCACCGTTTCTTTCAACGCAGCCATTGTCTCCTCGCGGCTACGGTTGGCCTCTGCAGCAGGCAGCTGCTGGGCTATCATGCTCTAAGCCAGGATATAACAACCCATGTCTCAGCTTTTCTGAGAGCTTCCACTCACTACACAGCTTGTGAGTCTCTCCCCCACTCACTTCTTTGATGCATGTGCAGATTTCCCTCTGCTGCCTTTCAAGCCTCCCTCACCTGGGACTTAACTGACCCCACTAAAAGGCACCACAACTCAAATATTGGGGAAGTGTACCTGCCATCCAGGACACATTCCTGGTGTTCCATACAATGCCAAGAGCTTTAGGAGCATGTTGCAGTATCTGGTTCGATGGGAGGGGCCAGATGAAAATTCTCATAAAACGAAGGAGAATGTTCATGGCCCTTAGAGTATTCCATCAGAAGTGTATACTGCCGTTCTCTTGATCTATGTTGGTTGCCTACCTCCCAGCTCGTACGGGCAGGTGTTGCTCTTGGGCCTCTGTCCGTGGCCAGCAAACTCCTAGCTCTCGTGTGCTTGTCACGTCTGGGCTTTCCACAAACGTAGGCTTTGGCTCGTGGCTTACCAAGGGCGGTTGTTAGCGACTGGCGGTTTAACGCTGGCATTTGCCCTCACCCCGCGTCTTTCACCCGTGAGTGCTACACCACGGCTTAAGGTCGATGTGCGAGGCTGGCTCAGATCCTTCGCCCAGCAGATCCCTCCTACTGGCCAGTGTCTAGATACAGGTAGCCACATTCGCTATATTTTGAAGCTCTTTGCCCTTCTTTCGCTTCCTTTTTTCCACCGTGCCGTAAGCTGGGCCGAAGGTGGTCTTGCTGCACTCTTCCCTCATTTATGTGGGGCTGGGAGGGCAGACTCTGACATTCTCCTGGCACCTACCAGGTCCTACTACGTTGTTTAAGACCTCCATACGGCGATTGCTTTATGTGGCAGCTGCTTGCTTTGCTGCGGCCTCCAGCGTAAGGCGAGTCAGTGGCTGAGCTCCCTGTGTTTGCGGTTAGTCCTCAGTTCCTCTGCATATTTCCCATATGTTATCTTTCTGATCTGGTTGGGGGGGGGGGGGGGTTTAAGCTCATTCTGGTGAGCTATAGCTAGCTTCCTTATCTACCCTTTGCAACCGTTTTTGTGTGTCTTTTCCCCCCAAACCCCAAGATTCTCTAATGGGCAACCGAAGCCACCCGCCTATAGTGTTTTTGGAAGCACCTAAACCTTTAAGCGACCCTGAAAATATTACAAACAGACTTTAGAAGATAAAACTGTTGTCATCTCTAGATAAAACTGTTGTCATCTCTAGATGTAAAAAGAGGGGTGTTACGTTATTTAGACTGTTAAAAGCGCTATCCTTAGAACCTGATGGAGAAGGGCAGAATGTGGGCAAAATTATCTCCTGGGATCTATGAAAAGGGCGAGGAGACTTGGCAAGAAAACCGAGTCTGTCCTCAGAACCATCCGGTCTGGGAACACCAAGCAAGGCTCACTCAATAATAGACAAAGCCTGCAGCTTACTGACCCTCCTAGCCGTAGTTACTGCCACCGACAGACTTACCTTTAACGTCAAATCCTTAATCTTATCCTTTTCCGGAGGTTCAAAAAGGTATTTTAGTCAGATTTTTCAGGACAGGCACATATCATTTTAAACATTTTTTTTACAAATAGGATTTGTCTGTGGTTCTTCAAGCACTAATGATTAACGTTCCTTAGAGAAATAAAGGTCTCTCTAAAAAAAAACACAGATAAAAGCGGCTACCCTTGACCTTCAAGGTACTGGGCTGCCAACCCCTTCTCCATTCCTTCAAGGATAAATCCAAGGATGGAAATGTCTTAATTTGAGATCCAATTTTTTGGAGATGCCCCAGGATTCAAAGCATTTCCATACTTTGAAATAAAATCGCCCTCGTGACTTTCTTCCTGCTCTGTAACACAGAGGAAACTAAACCATCCAATAAGCCTTTCCTTTTCAGCATCTGCTCCTCAGTAGCCAGGCTGCTAATCTGAGCTGACCCTATATTGGGATGAAACAGAGGGCTGTGGCTCAGCAGATGCTCTTGAAGGGGCAGTGACCAATGTGGTTCTACCGCTAAATTCGGCAGGGTGGAGAACCAAGTCCCCTTGGTCCAGAAGGGGGACCACTAGACTCCGCTTTGTTTTCTCTTCCTCCAATTTATTTTGTACCAGAGGGATCATCTGGAAAGTGGGGGGGAGTTACAGGGCTGGGCCAAAGCATCCAGACCCTCCGCTCCATACCGCCTGTTTAGAAAAAAAAAAAAAAACCTGATGCATTCGCTTGAGAAGCAAATGAGGTCCATCTGCGGCTTTCCCCATCTGGAAGATCTCCTCAGTCAGAGTGGTGTCTGAATATTAGTTGACTTCTGCTTAAGAAGTCTTCTACCCAATTCAGGTGTAAATGCAATAACCGGTGTGATTTCATGGATTATCACCTGTCAGCCAGCAACAGGTGTGACCAGAAATTTGTGGACTGCCACAGAGAATAACAATCACAAGTAAAGTGTAAAGAATAGAATTTATTTAAAAATAAGTGAATACCACAAATGTAAAACGCACCTCCAGAAAAATACAACTGTGTAAATCCAACCAGATAATCAAACAATAGTGACACACAGCGAACAACTGCTCAAACCAAATGTACAGAAAACAGGGTAAAGGAATCATAATTGTAACAGAGGCGGGGGTCATACACAAGAGATCAAGCATAGGGACCTGGGAACAAGACAGAACAGGGAGAGGGTAACAGGAGACGAGGAAGGAAGGAATGCACCCCTTTTGGCGCAGCGTGGTTTGATTTTAGACCATTCAAAAGGAATGGGCTGAAATCGCACTGCATAAAACCACATGTAAATCGTACATGTAGGCATAGTATGAACCAGCCCTGAACTGGGCTAAAATCCCACTACGCTGCAACAACAGTAGTCCATGCACTACTTTTTAAACCACACTGTAACCAGATGGCACGGTACAAAGGTAGCATGCGATCCGGATGGTGGCAAACAAACTGCATTTTCAACCTGCATTTGGGGTGTTACCTTTCTATTGACACCCACTGCAGATTGCAAATGCAGTGCATTTTGCATGCGTTCTGATCGCACAGGAACTTAGTGCATTTGAGTGCGATTTATGTGCTGGCATGGTGTGAACCAACCAGCCGTTGGAAAATGATTGATGTATGACTTAACATGTCTGAAGCTTGGCAGCTGACACAAAGGAATGATATGTACTTTTTCTAACTACAAAGTTAAAAAAAAAAAAAAAAGCACTTGATTCACACTCTCGATTTATGTGGATGGGGGAATCATTTCCATTTAGCTTATTGTGTTACTTCCCCCTCTACGTCAGAATACCGGTCAGTACTTTAGGCTATACCTGGCAGCAGTTATTTATCAGGGAATAAACCCTACAGGCTGGTTGTACAGAAGGCGATCTACTACTCGACTTCTGTACAACCAGCTTGCCCATACGCTGATGGATCAAATTTTGGCTGATTCAGCACATACAACCTGAAATTCCATTTATATTTTATACATGGATCGATCTTTTATACAAGTTAGATAGTGGTCTCATGCAGTAGGAAATATGCACCTCTGTCATTGAGGTGTACTGCTCTCCTTTCACAGCTTAGATGTCCCCTCTGCTCTCCCATTATACCTGCATGATCTGTGAGTTCTGCTGTCACTGGGTTCTAGGGTGAACACACACCCTGCAGGTTATAATAGTGTTGTCCTGAAGCACTTACCGACCACAGTGAGCAGTGAAATTGCTCTTCTACGCAGAAAAAAGTCCTTAACGCCTGGTCTGACTTGGTGTTATATCCAGGGGACCTTCCCCTTCCTATACAGAGTACATGAGAAGGAGTCACAGCAGCAACGGATGGAGGGTGGGAACGGTACGTGCCACAGTTCTATATCAATATCGTTATCTAATCGGTTTTATTTTACAAGCTGGCGATTGATCGCTAGGACAGCCTGGCATCCCAATATTTCAGTTAACCATAGTGAAAAGTTAATTTTGACAGTTTCTGCTCCCCCCCCCCCTCCCATCTAGTGCGGCTTCCACTCCTGGTCTGCATGCAGCATACCTCCCAACATTTGAACTTCGGAATGAGGGACACTGAAAGAGGGATAAAACTTGCGCCGTGCAGAGCGCGCCATGGCAAACTGCGGGTGTGGCCAATCGCTTAGCAGTGGGAGGGGTTTAAGGGATGGGGGTAAACAAAACCCAGACTTCCTAGTACCCATAAAATATGCTTTGATTTGCTCAGCCTACCTTAAAGAAGAACTTCCTTAAAATAGTCAGAGACTGCATAGCAACCAGCAACTGTTGAGACAATGAAGAATTTGGTTAGAAGTATATAATGTACAATATTGTGTATATCGTGCAGGGAAGTGTAATGTACACACTCCTGTCCCCTGCATTTTGTACATTACTTACTCTGTAATGTACAGCTGACAGGAGTGTGTAAAGGGGACAGGAGTGTGTAATGTACATAATGCAGCAGACAGGAGTATGTATTGTACAGAATGCAGGGGTCGGACTCGGCACCATCCTCCCCCCAGCTCTATCCACCCCAAATAATTCACAGTAATGTCCGCGCTATGGAGAAAGTGATCTATTTCTAGATCTTCCTAAAAATGGATGCTGCCTACCTCTAAAATATAGACCAATGGTCAATATTAAGTAAATGTAGAGATGAGGTACCTGGCGCTGCCCTAATGTAATTATAATAACGGGTAATATATCATACATGTGGGTTAAGCTCTAATATAGGTGTACATACATAAAGTGCAATATATAAACCAATAAATTATGCAGATAGTAAATTAATCCAAAAAAACTATTTTCTTAAAGTGACTTCGTGCAATAAATCAGTGCGCGTAATTATCATAAAATATACGTGCGCATGTGCAGCAGTGATGGGTTGTACCAAATGGCGCTAACAATAATATCTCAAATCAATAGTAAAAAATGGTAAAAGGTGATATAAAGTTCATAGGCTAATAATTAATATCAATAATAGGTGAGATATATCGAATAATAAATAATGCACGATATAAAAATATTAGTGAAAATTTTTTTTTAAAAAAATATATAGAAGTGATAAATCTTATCCGTGCAAGTGATAAGAATTAGCTGTGACAAGTAAAAAGTTGTATGACATATATGGTAAAAAATATAGATCTCTGGCGGTAAAAAAGATCAATCGTTTGGGTGAATAAAAATTTAGTTCATATAAAATCCATATGAAAGTGCAAATGAGGGTGGGCCATTGCGGTATTCGGCTCCGTGGGTGTTTTCCGTGGTGCTCCGGGGTATAAGGGGGCCGAGTGTGGAAACAGTGCTCCCTTAGTCCCAAATCTGCCCGCACTCACCAGAAGCTTTCACCCCTACAGGGGTAATCAGCGTGTAAGGTCTGAATCTGTTCCCTGGTCCGGGATGTTCCCTTTCCGGTGGCCGTGTATACCGGATATATTCTATGCCCCTCGTGCTCATAAGCCGTGGGTCCAGGGTTCCATATAGAGGAAGGAAAGCTCGTATAGTGAAGTACCGTTTTGAATAAAAGTCCACTTTATTAATAAAGGCAATGTACTCACATTTTTAGGCAAACATGGTCTCGCGGTCCCTATACCTTTTCCATGCCTCTCTTTGGCGGTGGTTTCCGGGACGCTGTGCTGACCAACCGCCGGATCTGCGCTTGACGCGTTTCGTCATCCAATGACGTCTTCAGAAGACGTCATTGGATGACGAAACGCGTCAAGCGTAACGACGTCACTTCCACACTGGTGGAGCGCAGATCCGGCGGTTGGCCAGCACAGCATCCCGGAAACCACCGCCAAAGAGGGTCTCGTGGTCCCTATACCTTTTCCATGCCTATGTTTGCCTAAAAATGGTTTATATATTGCTTTTTATGTATGTACACCTATATTAGAGCTTAACCCACATGTAATTATAATAACGGGTAATATATCATATATTAGGGCAGCGCCAGGTACCTCATCATCTCTACATATCCACCCCAAATGCCCATCCCAGCTCCATCCACCCCCCCAGCTCTATCCACCCCAAATGCCCACCCCCATCCACCCCTGCTCTATACACCCCAAATACCCACCCCAGCTCCATAACCCCCCCAGCTCCATACACCCCAAATGCCCCTAGCTCCATCCCTCCCCCAGCTCCATCCCCCACCCCCCCAGCTACATTCACCCCCTTCCCATCCTTCCATCCCAGCTCTATTCATCCCAAATACCCAACAAAGAAAGTCCCATCTACCTCCCAGATCCATACACCCCAAATGCCCACCGCAGCTCCATACACCCCCCAGCTACATCCCTCCCCTAACTCCATCCACCCCCCCAGCTCCATCTACCACAAATGCCCACCCAGCTCCATACATCCCTCCCCCAGCTCCATTCACCCCCTTACCAACCTCCCATCCCAGCTCTATCCATCTCAAACACCCACCCCAGCTCCATATATCCCAAATGCCCAACAAAGCTCCATCTACCCCCCCAGCTCCATGCACCCCAAATGCCCACCCAGCTCCATACACCCCCACCCCTCCAGCACCATCCACCCCCCCAGCTCCATCCAACCCAAATGCCCACCACCCCAGCTCCATCCACCGCAAATGCCCACCCCAGCTCCATACACCCCTCCCCCAGCTCCATACACCCCCCCTTCAGCTACATTAGCCCCCTTACCAACCTCCCGTCCAAGCTCTATCCATCTCAAACACCCACCCCAGCTCCATATACCCCAAATGCCCAACAAAGCTCCATCTACGCCCCAGTGCCATACACCCCCTCCCCCAGCTCCATGCACCCCAAATGCCCATCCCAGCTCCATACACCCCCCTCAGCTCCATCCACTGCAAATGTCCACCCCAGCTCCATACACCCCCCCCCGGCTACATCCCTCCCCCAGCTCCATCCATCCATCCTCTTCCCATGCTTGAAATGACAGACCTCGGATCAGATAACTGTTGTGGCAGCTCGCTCCCTGGCTCCTTCTCTGTGTAAAGGAAAACACAGGAAGGAGGAGGGGCGGGCTCAGTGCACACTGCTCTCTCTCTCTTTCTGCATGTTACAGGCAGCTGAGAAGAGAGAGCGGCTGCTATATTGCTCGTGGAGGTTTGGAAACCAAGCCGCCATTCTGGCACCCAGCCATGATTCGCCGGGATCCTGGGACACGGCCCATTTTCCGGGACAATCCCGGCAAATCGGGGACGGTTGTGGGATATGAGGCAGAAGTCTTGTCCCTATCGCAGCAGAGATTGGCAGGCAAAACAGCAGAGGCAGGGAGGGAGAAAGAGGCTCCTAAATGGTGTGATTGCATCGGTCCAGATGGGACAGTTGCTTGGGCCGTCATTTAGCGATGCCTGCTATAGGGTATGGGATGTTGCTCCTAGGGACTAACATTCAGAAACAGGTACTGCCTCTTTGACCTTTTGTTCGAATGTGTTTTTTTTAACTTTTTACTTACTTTTTTTTAAGGAATCGACTTGCTGGGATTAAACTAGAAAAAGAACATCCAGAGATCCACACGTTAGAAACTGACAGAGAAAAAGAAAAATTTAACCAACCGACAGCATCCGTACGCATCAGGGTCGACGAACGCTATTATAAAAGTTATAGGAACACTCTGTATTAACATGTGTACGTTCAGTCTTTCAGAATCATCAAAGTACTTGTCAACCTATTCACTATACTATAAGTTAGCCACTCATGTTTTGAGTACCCATGGAAGAAGAAAAAAAAAATATAGAAGTTCAAAAAAAGATATATGTAAATATGCAAAACCTCTTTTATCTACAAGAATAGGTGCTGTTGGTTAAAGAACATCAATGCAGGAGATGCATACATTTGGAATCAACATTAGACACTAGTCTTCAAAACAAAGCATTTAAATTAATAAAAATAAATAAAATCATTCAATACAAAAAAAAAAGGTATATACATATATATTTTTCTTGTAGATTGTAAGATCTAATGAGCAGGGACTCCTGTATTTAATGTCATTCTAACTGTACTCTTGGAAAAAAGTTACAAGGTTAAGGCAAATGGAGAGAATAATAATATTTATATGGTGGCAAACCATCACACCACGGATCATTAAAATACCATTGATAGATTTGTTCAAACAATCGGTTAGCAAACTGTGCGATCTGTCCAAAACATTGCCATTGTTGAGAAAACATTACAGCGGTATTTCAAAAATCCGTGGTGTGCCGGCAAAAACTTGTAATGGTTTAGCCATCCTGGACACAGAGCACTGTGCCACAGCGGAGTTACATATACACGGGATCACAGGTAAGTGCCATAATCAGCCCCCAGCATATCACAATCCCCTCTTGAGCTCTGTCCTTCACATTACAGCGCCCCCCACAGTCATTTTCCCTTTTACTTTACTCGGTCATACAGAGAATGCACAGCAGCAGCACCAGATGGAGTTCAGGAACGGGAGCTCCTGTAGCCTATTAAATTTTTTAACAAGCTGGCCGTTGTTTGCTAGGATGTCCCGGCAACTCGATCAACATTTTGCGAATGTGAAAAGTTAATTTTTGGGGGCTCCTGCTCTTGCCCCCATCCTCCCTCCCTCTAGTGATGCCACTCCCGCTCTTTGTGAAGAACTGTTTTCCCTTCCACTTTCTGGTGGAATAGCGACAACAGCAGAGGCAGACTGCAAGAACAGACTTCTAAATGGCAGGATTGCAGTGGTCCGGTGACTCAGTCCACCATTTAGCAATGTACTGCTATAGGGTTTGGTGCTCCCAGGAAGTAACATTCACTAACTGAAAGTAAAGGCCAAAGACCACGTTACTATTTCATTCACTTTCAATTTCATTCAACTGTTTAGTCTGTATTTTGCCTAATTATTGGAGAAGGCGTTGAATTTTCCACTAATTAGGCACATTTTTTTTCCATCTTGTTTGTTTTTGGGCATACATTGTTAAAATACGAGTTACTGATGCATCGGCTTTGAATTCACATTTCCAAACAGCATGTCCCGTATTAAAAACTACTTTTACCTTTAGGAACATGTTACATGTTCTACTGTAAAACCGGATGGAATATGTAACATGTTCCCAATTCTGCAGCTGTTTTGTGACCCCCCCCCCCCCCCCCTCGTGACAACTACAGAGAGAAGTGTGGAGCTCTGCAGTAGTTCATTGATTCTTCCGGTCAGTCTATCTGATTCTTCCGGTCAGTCTATCTGGCTGACTTTATTTGATGTATGGTCACCAAAGTACACTGCTGGTGTCATATGTATCCTTCAGGTGTCAATCTCATGCTCTGCCAAAGCACAGCTACCTTATTCATGGGATTGCATAGGTAAGCATTGCCCTCAAGACCCCAGAACCCTTCATTTTACAATACCCTCTTCACAGGTGTGTTGATAGAGTTACCGGTAAGATCTAAGGGCTCTTTCACACGGGCGGTCCGATCAGATCCGCCTGTCAGTTTTTTAGGCGGATCTGATCGGATCCTCCATGCAGCTCTATGGGGCAGCGGGTGTCAGCGGAGGTCACCTCCGCTGACACCCGCTGCCATCCGCATCCGATCCTGTGCTGAAATCTGGACGGATGGAAACCCTATTTTTCCATCCGTTCAGTAATCGGAGCGGAGCGGAGCGGTTCTGATGAGAGCGGACAAGCGGTCCGCTCTTCTCCGATCCCCCATAGAGGGCAGCGGGTGCTGAGACACCTCCCTCTCCGCTCTGCAAGCGGAGACGGAGCTGTCATCCGCCCGGCTCAGCGGGGATCGCGGATCGATCCCCGCTGAGCAACACGGATCTGCCTGCGGAGGCGGACCGTGTGAAAGAAGCCTATCTCTGATTTTTTTTTTTTCTTTCTGTTTCCAGGAGTCTTCCAGGACAGCCCTTGAGAGATGGAGCTCCTCCTACTGGACCGGAAATACATTACCATCAGCTCTTTGACCAGGTGCCTGAGGGACCGCCTTTTAGTTTTATCCAAGAACCGAAGGACGGAGCTGAAAAATAGTTAAACATAATACGGAACAGTACATCAATTAGTTATATTAATGTAGAGAAAAGGGTGGGAACCTGCTGTCCTGGAAGACTCCTGGAAACAGAGTTACCAGTAAGATCTAACTCTGATTTTTCCCCAGTCGTCTTCCAGGACAGCCCTTGAGAGGATTTTTCCCCAGTCGTCTTCCAGGACAGCCCTTGAGAGGATTTTTCCCCAGTCGTCTTCCAGGACAGCCCTTGAGAGGATTAACAAGTACTCACCTAGTTCCTTTTAGGGGGGGACCACTTCCTGGTAACATGTCTCCTCCGGAGTGAGGAAACACAAAAAAACTGACCAGGTGCCTGAAAACCGCCTTTTAAAGAGCTGATGGTAATGTGTTTCTGGTCCAGTAGGAGGAGCTCCATCTCTCAAGGGCTGTCCTGGAAGACGACTGGGGAAAAATCATGTATTACAGCCCTCAAAAATTCATCTCGCCTGCTCGCATTTTGCGAGTGAATTGATGAGCTGGGCGAGTAAGAACAGGGCTGTACTGTAGGGGGAATATGCAGCTGTGTGTGTGTGTTTCATAGCCCAGTGAGCAGCTTCCCCCCCCCCTCTCCAGGAATGGGAGAGGCTGAATCTGCTCTGCTTTCTCCCGCCCCTCTCTCTCTCTCTCCCTGTGCCCGACCACACACTCAGTGCAATCCGTGCTGTGTGAAGATGTGGGCGGGAAAGTTTAATTAGCAGCCAGCAGCTACATGAACATGTCTGAGTGAGTATAAGATGACCGGACTTACTCCTCCCTACCCTCTCACCCCCCTCTCTGTCCCTGTCATCTTCCTCTCTGTCCCTCTGTCACATGCTATATGTGCCTGTAACATGAAAGTGGGGAGGCATCTATTTCTGGGGAGTCTAAAATCCATTCTCTCTCTCTGTGTCACCCACCCTCTCTCTCTCTCTCTCTCTCTCTCTCTCTCTCTCTCTCTCTCTGTGTGTGTCACCCACCCTCTCTCTCTCTCTCTCTCTCTCTCTCTCTGTGTGTGTCACCCACCCTCTCTCTCTCTGTGTGTGTCACCCACCCTCTCTCTCTGTGTGTGTCACCCACCCTCTCTCGCTCTCTGTCACCCACCCTCTCTCGCTCTCTGTCACCCACCCTCTCTCTCTCTGTGTCACCCACCCTCTCTCTCTCTGTGTCACCCACCCTCTCTCTCTCTCTGTGTCACCCACCCTCTCTCTCTCTCTCTCCCTCTCTGTGTCACCCACCCTCTCTCTGTGTCACCCACCCTCTCTCTCTCTCTCTCTGTGTCACCCACCCTCTCTCTCTCTCTGGCACCCACCCTCTCTCTCTCTGTCACCCACCCTCTCTCTCTCTCTCTGTGTCACCCACCCTCTCTCTCTAATTCTCTCTCTGTGTCACCCACCCTCTCTCTCTCTCTCTCTCTCTCTCTGGCACCCACCCTCTCTCTCTCTGTGTCACCCACCCTCTCTCTCTCTCTGTGTCACCCACCCTCTCTCTCTCTCTCTCTCTCTCTCTGTGTCACCCACTCGCGCTCTCTCTCTCTCTGTGTCACCCACTCGCGCTCTCTCTCTCTGTCACCCACTCGCGCTCTCTCTCTCTCTCTCTCTCTCTCTCTCTCTGTCACCCACTCTCTCTCTCTCTCTCTCTCTCTCTCTCTCTCTCTGTCACCCACTCTCTCTCTGTGTCACCCACCCTCTCTCTCTCATTCTCTCTCTGTGTCACCCACCCTCTCTCTCTCTCTCTCTGTGTCACCCACCCTCTCTCTCTCTCTCTCTGTTTCACCCACCCTCTCTCTCTCTCTCTCTGTGTCACCCACCCTCTCTCTCTCTCTCTCTCTCTGTGTCACCCACCCTCTCTCTCTCTCTGTGTCACCCACCCTCTCTCTCTCTGTGTCACTCACCCTCTCTCTCTCTCTGTGTCACTCACCCTCTCTCTCTCTCTCTGTCACCCACTCTCTCTCTCTCTCTCTCTGTCACCCACTCTCTCTCTCTCTCTGTCACCCACTCTCTCTCTCTCTCTGTGTCACCCACTCTCTCTCTCTCTCTGTGTCACCCACTCTCTCTCTCTCTCTCTCTCTCTCTGTGTCACCCACTCTCTCTCTCTCTCTGTGTCACCCACTCTCTCTCTCTCTCTCTCTCTCTGTGTCACCCACTCTCTCTCTCTCTCTGTGTCACCCACTCTCTCTCTCTCTCTCTCTGTGTCACCCACTCTCTCTCTGTGTCACCCACTCTCTCTCTCTGTGTCACCCACTCTCTCTCTCTCTGTGTCACCAACTCTCTCTCTCTCTCTCTCTCAGTCACCCACCCTCTCTCTCTCTCTGTGTCACCCACCCTCTCTCTCTCTCTCTGTCTCTGTCACCCACCCTCTCTCTCTGTCACCCACCCTCTCTCTCTCTCTCTCTGTCACCCACCCTCTCTCTCTCTCTCTCTGTCACCCACCCTCTCTCTCTCTCTCTGTGTCACCCACCCTCTCTCTCTCTCTCTGGCACCCACCTTCTCTCTCTGTGTCACCCACCCTCTCTCTCTCTCTGTGTCACCCACCCTCTCTCTCTCTGTGTCACCCACCCTCTCTCTCTCTGTGTCACCCACCCTCTCTCTCTCTCTGTGTCACCCACCCTCTCTCTCTCTCTCTCTGTGTCACCCACTCTCTCTCTCTCTCTCTCTCTCTCTCTCTCTGTGTCACCCACTCTCTCTCTGTGTCACCCACTCTCTCTCTCTCTCTCTCTCTCTCTCTGTCACCCACTCTCTCTGTCACCCACTCTCTCTCTGTCACCCACCCTCTCTCTCTGTCACCCACCCTCTCTCTCTGTCACCCACCCTCTCTCTCTGTCACCCACCCTCTCTCTCTGTCACCCACCCTCTCTCTCTGTCACCCACCCTCTCTCTCTCTCTGTGTCACCCACCCTCTCTCTCTCTGTGTCACCCACCCTCTCTCTCTCTCTCTCTCTGTGTCAGCCCCCTCTCTCTCTCTTTGTCACCCACCCTCTCTCTCTGTGTCACCCACCCTCTCTCTCTCTCTCTCTGTGTCACCCACCCTCTCTCTCTCTCTCTCTGTGTCACCCACCCTCTCTCTCTCTCTGTGTCACCCACCCTCTCTCTCTCTCTGTGTCACCCACCCTCTCTCTCTCTCTGTGTCACCCACCCTCTCTCTCTCTCTCTCCCTCCCTCTCTCTCTCTCTCTCTCTCTCTCTCTGTGTCACCCACTCTCTCTCTCTGTGTCACCCACCCACTCTCTCTCTCTCTCTGTGTCACCCACCCTCTCCCCTCTCTCTCTCTCTCTCTCCCCCTCTCTCCCCTCTCACATCGTGTCAGCCCCCTCTCTCCCCTCTCTCTCTGTGTCACCCACCCTCTCTCTCTCTCTCTCTGTCACCCACCGTCTCTCTCTCTCTCTCTCTCTGTCACCCACCCTCTCTCTCTGTGTGTCACCATCTCTCTCTCTCTCTGTGTCACCCACCATCTCTCTCTCTCTCTCTCTCTCTCTGTGTCACCCGCCGTCTCTCTCCCTCTCTCTCTGTGTCACCCACCCTCTCTCTCTGTGTCACCCACCCTCTCTCTCTGTGTCACCCACCCTCTCTCTCTGTGTCACCCACCCTCTCTCTCTGTGTCACCTACCCTCTCTCTGTCTCTCTCTGTGTCACCCACCCTCTCTCTCTCTGTGTCACCCACCCTCTCTCTCTCTCTGTGTCACCCACCCGCTCTCTCTCTGTGTCAGCCCCCTCTCTCTGTCAACCCCCCCCCCCCCCTCTCTCTCTCTCTGTCAAACTCCCTCTCTCTCTGTTGAACCCTCTCTTGGTTGTTGTTGTTAAATGTTTTATTCAGAATTAAGTTACAAAATTAAATATTAACAGTGTAATTTTAGGAGATATTTTATGAGGGCGTGTTTAGGGGCGGTGTAGGGTTTGGGTGGGGCAACAAGTGGCGAGTAACTTTAAGGCCTGGCTAGTAGCTCAGGACTTAAAATTTTGAGCCCTGATGTATTATATTTCTATATACACACACACACATATACTACGGCTGCTGAATATAATCGCCGAATCGATGCATCGCGATGCGACCCTTCGCGATTCTGCATCGATTCGGGGTGATTGAAAAATCGATTACTAATGACGTCAGTTCCGGGGGCGGGGACAGAAGTGACATGGCGGCGCTGGGCGGGCTTGTGGAACACGGAGCTCCTCCGTGATAGAGCTGCTGCTCGGGTCCTTCCGTGCGCCAGAGGGCGCCATCACACGGAGACTGCTACTGGATAGCGTCTCATATAGCGGGATAGAGTGGGAGGGGAAGTCCTGGCAGAGTCCTGGCACAGTGTCGGAGTACAGCGTGAGACATGAGCACCACCTGGCAGGTGAGCTGGTGGCAGTGGGAGGACAGAGCCGTCTGTATAATATACATAGAGCTGTGGGCACGGGACTGATAGTCTCACTGATTATCTATGGGAGAGCGGGGCTGCTCTGTCTGTGCAGTGAACTTGAACTTGTTGGCGCTCAGCACTGAATTGGCCCTAAGTAATGATTGTAGAAGACAGGATGCTGAGTACTGTGCATTATTATAGATATGAGTCTTATGGCAATAATAATCATGTTAGGTTGTGTGCTATGACTTGTGTATGGAGTGGAGGTGATATAGAAGAGTCCGGATATCAGACCATTGAGTAGTGACACTGGAAATATGTAGTGCTGTGTTGACATGTCTATGGGGAGCTCCCCCAGCATGTAGACCCCCCCTGCTCTAAGGGGGAACTGTGGAAGGGGGACCCTGGCCTTCTCCAAGGAGGCTCTATTGGTAGGGGACCCTGGCCTGCTCTAAAGGGGAAAGGGATCTATGGGGGGACATGCCTGCGCTAAAGGGGGGGGGGCCTGCACTAAATGGGGATCTATGGGGGACCTGCCCTGGCCTGCACTAAAGGGGGATCTACGGGAGACCTGCCCTTCCCTGCACTAAAGGGGGATCTACGGGAGACCTGCCCTTCCCTGCACTAAAGGGGGATCTACGGGAGACCTGCCTGTGCTAAAGGGGATCTATTCCATAGATCCCCCTTTAGAGCAGGGTCCCCATAGATCCCCTTTAGAGCTCAGTTCCCCTGGATCCCCTTTAGGGCAGGCCCAGGCTCCCCATAGATCCCCCTTTAGAGAAGGGTCCCCATAGATCCCCCTTTAGAGCAGGGTCCCCATAGTAATCGTGATGCATCGCGGAATCGAATCGTATCGAATTGCGACCCTAATAATCGTAATCGAATCGTGAGGTAAGTGAAGATGACACACACACACACACACACACACACACACACACACACACACACACACACACACACACACACACACACACACACACACACACACACACACACACACACACACACACACACACACACACACACACACACACACACACACACACACACACACACACACACACACACACACACACACACACACACACACTCCCACACACACACACTCCCACACACACACTCCCCTTTATATAATTTTCCCTTTCACAGGTGTGTTCTGAATCAATTGTTTCTCATCTTCCAAACTTATGGGCTAATCCACCGTGATGCACGGCCTAACTGGGATTACAGGTAAGCACTCGCGATCAGCTTTCCATGGGAAAGGGAAAAGGAAAAAAAAAAATGGGTGGGGGGGGTCATCTTTCCGAAAAATCTTGCAGAAGCAAGTGTTCTTCTCCACTAAGCCAAAGGGCAATGGAAGTCATTGGAATTATCAGACATGGTATGAGGTAAGTGTCATATCTTGAGAAAACAATGAAGATGAGCCAAGCAATGGGTGGCAGTGCCATGGGTAGAGGTAATCAACGAGGGAGTGGTGCCTTGGGATGTAATGCACGGTGACGTTGGGGCCACGTGGACATCCATCAATCCATGGCCAAGAGATATTTGGCGGGACCACGGGTGGAGTCAGCCACCCAGGAGTGTGGTAAACTTGTGGTGGGCATGACCACGGGAGGAGCCAGCCACTTATGGTGCGTGGCCATGGGAGGAGCCAGCCACCCACTGGGCGTGGTCAGCAATCCTTGCCAGCAACCCAGAGGCGTGGCCAAGGGAGGGGCCAGCCATTCATGGGGTGTGGCCAAGGGAGGAGCCAGCCGCCCAGGGGGCATGGTCAGCCACCCAGGGGAGGGGCCAGCCAGGGGGCGTGGTCAGCATTCCAGGAGGCCTGTGGGTGTGCAGGGGTTTCATTGAGCCATGCTGTGGGTTCTTTCAGTCCTAAGCTGAAATTCAGCATTTGCCGAAAGAGTACAAACCCCACTTTTGGAAAAAATGCAGGATGCAGTGCAGGAAGGCGTTTTAGGATATGGGGAACATGCCTGCACACTTTTTTGGGGGTGAAATTTTTTGACCCTAACATTTTTTTTTACCAACATTCCACTAGGGGAATGCGTTTCAGGACATAGGGGCCAAAAATTTCCACACCCAAAAAGTGTGCAGGCATGTTCCCCATGTCCTGAAACGCATTCTTGCACTGTCCCCTAGTGGAATGTTGGTAAAAAAAAGTTAGGGTCAAAAAATTTCACCCCCAAAAAATGTGCAGGCATGTTCCCCAACATTTTCTGTAAACCCATTGTTAACAGGAACCAGGTATAGGGGAGATTTTCCCTTGTGAAATACAATTCAGCAGAAAAAAACTTCATAGGCATTCACACCATGAAGTTTTGATCAGCCTTGTGCTCAGAGGTTTGTCATGGAATGATTTTCAAGCCTCATTTGAAATACTAAAAGAAACACACAGGAGAGACACACTTTGATTGCTTATGTAGCTTTTTATGTTTGTTTTCAACTACTACTAACATCAAACTTCCATCCAGCTTTCAACTTAAAACACTGCATAAACAAAATAAAACACTGCATAAACAAAATAAAAAGCCAAGTCCCCGTTCACACTAAGGCGACCTTTGAGGCGACCTGGTCGCCTCACAGGTCGCTTCCCATAGGGAAGCTGCGGACCCGTTCTAATAGGAGCGACACAAGTCGCTCCGACTTAGAAAAAGGGTCCGGAGCTTCTTTGGGGCGACCAGGAGGCGACCGCCATAGACTTCAATGTTATAGTCCGTGGCGGCCGCTCCGAGGTCGTGGCGCGCTGCTCGCACCGCGACCTCGGAGGTCGCGGTGCGAAGTAGCGTCGCCCCTATGTGAACGGGGCCTAAAACTAAAGAGAAACATACATAAAAAAATAAATAAAAAAAAAGGTACATTACTGCAGGGTTAAATAGCATTGGCTTTTAATTGCATGTTAATAGATACAAACAATTGATCTAACAATCACAGATCAATTAGTGACATATGCTGTATATTTGCACTGCACAGTCATATATAGTGACATTGAAGGTTAAGTGCTTGTTTCACTCTATTGCATACACAAGAATTGCACAAAATACATTTTTATAAATAGCTAGGTCCTTAACTAATGCCCTGTACACACTATCAGATTATCTGAAGACTTTTGTCTGCAGACTTACCAAAACCATATAATATGAGGTCAAACCTAAACACTTTCAATTTGTATGCAATCCGGCAGGCCCTTGCACTACATAGAAAAGGTAAATCTGAAGACAAAAGTCTTCAGATAATCTGATAGTGTGTACAGGGCATAAGTTTACTAAATATATCAGGGCATAAGTTTACTAAATATATAAAGTTGCTTACAACAGTGGGTCTTGGCAATCTTCTTATAGGCTAGGACATAGGTCTGCAACCCGCTGCTCCGGAGCCGCATGCGGCTCTTTTGAACCTTTGCCACGGCTCCGGGGAGGAGGCGTGTACCTAAATTCGTTTAGGTACATCGTCGCACGACCGAACAATTGTCCGTTAAAGTCACGCAGTGCCGAATCGCAAAATACCCCCTGGTCTTTTAGCAGCCAAATCCTCCGGGGCTTAAGTGGTTAATTATGTCCTTTACAAAAACATGCGCTTTTCCTGCAGTGACGCCATGGTCATAGTTAAGTGCATACAGGATAAATGCGCTATTTAAATAGATGCATGCGCTAAACTTAGTTGGGGATATAATTAAAGGAGGGGTATTGTAGTACAGTCCTATGACTATGTTGTCACTCCAGGGGAGGCGCATGTTTAATTACAGCGAATACATGATGAATGCACAAGTCCATGTATGCACTCAACTTAGTGCTGTGCCTATAAATTCTTCTGTTAATAGTTAAGGATTTTGTTTTTTTTTTTATCAATAGGATGTATTTAAACTCTGGAAATGCTTTGTGTGTATATATATATATATATATATATATATATATATATATATATATATATATATAAATGTACTAACTGCAGGATGCTATTGAGAGGCCTTAGATTTCTAATTTGATGGTGACACCCAGTGGACATTATAACAATTGCAGACTTTTTAAATGTAGATGTTCATTTATGAGACAAGGGTGACATCCGGTGGTTCATTTGTGTGTTGCAGGCTGGGTTTTTTCTTTTTAAAAGTGGGGCTCATTCTCGTGTCTTTTACAACCGAATTCACCTAGCTAGCAGATAAATTTCAGGCATTTATGCATGCCAAGCTGTCCGGCCCCTCATCACGCATATTCCTGGTGCTTTAAAACAGACCTACCTCAAAGGACTGCAAAAATAGCATTTTGTAATCTGTTTGTCTCATGATTTTATTTGATTACCCTAATACCCTTTCCCCTTACCTTTCAAAGGCAGAGATGTTTTCTCTTGATTTCACAGAAGCAAAAGCGAGCGGAATGGACACAGTCGCTGGCCAAAAGGGCCATGTAGGCGATTGGGTAGCCCTAAACGCCCCAGGGTAGCATAAAAGGGAATAAGGAAGAGAGTCAAACTGAGTGCCTGAAAGAGTCAAGTCCTCTAGACAGGCTGCTTGTCGTAGGTTTACTCGAGTCAACCCCGTGCAGCTCCCAGTTTGCATAGTCATCTTTCCGCTTTGGCGTGTGTTGACGTTCATTGAACCGTCACCTTTTTGTTTCAAAAGGGTCCAAATGGTATAACACATTTGCCCTTTAGACAAGCTCAACAGGGTCTTCTTTCCCCGCTGATTCCGCCAAGCCCGTTCCCTTGGCTGTGGTTTTCGCTAAATAATAGGTAGGGACAGTGGGAATCTTGTTCATCCATTCATGTGCGTCACTAATTAGATGACAAGGCATTTGGCTACCTTAAGAGAGTCATAGTTACTCCCGCCATTTACCCGCGCTTCATTGAATTTCTTCACTTTGACATTCAGAGCAGTGGGCAGAAATCACATTGCGTCAACACCCGCCTCAGGCCTTCGTGATGCTTTGTTTTAATTAGAACTGGTGCGGACCAGGGGAATCCCACTGTTTAAGTCAGCTGCTAGGCGCCATCCCCCGGCATCCACGCTGCGCGCGCCGGCTCCCCGCGGCCCCCACAAGGGGGCGTGGAGGGGGG